>NC_091930.1:30783070-31075570 GCF_041260155.1 Ptychodera flava
GTGTCCATACACTCAAAGCAAGTTATTAAAGACTCTCACTGAATACACAAAAAGAGAAAAAAATAACAACAGTAACAAAGTCATGACTTTAAACATGAAAACACTAAACAAACATAAATTCTGAAATAAATCTAACAAGATCACTACAAGTACAATGTATGTAGCATCACTTGATTTAGCAAGCCAAAATGAATATTCAAAATTTATTAGGTTTAGTGAAATTGGTTTCATCAACAGATAATCTGTAAGACAGCTGTTCTTCAAAGATTCTTATAATTTTCATGACTCAAAATCACCTAATCCATAGGAAGATAAAAGCCACATGTAAAGCATAACACAACATGAGAGAAGAATCTTTATAAAGATACCTCTTTCAACTTTAAAATAATGTTTGAAACCATGTGACAAAAGATAACAGGATTTAATGAAGTGCATATTATGCAAATTTTAACTAATCAGAATTGTTCCAACTCCACCTTTACGCGAAATTTTGAAATTGATATGCAATATTTCATGAATTATCTAAACTCCATCCTCAAGACCCTTAACTCAGACCCTAACCGTAACCAAACATTATGCATTAAATAAATATGTGTTCCAGTATATCTTCATAACAATCAGTGATTTTACAACATTAACACAGCATGGCTTGATGTGGTCTGGTTACATTTAATCAGCTACATGCTGTCAGTTACAGAACACACCACGGCCACTGATACACACACGCCGGAGAAATATATAAACAAATGAACAAATTTGCAATGTCAATGCCATCTGTTTCTTCTTTATTCCTGATGAATTATAATGTAGCTGGTGTTTGAATACATAGTATACTTTATTATTCATAAAATGTCATTTATTAAATGTTGGCAATTACTCATTAGACAGTCACATCATTGTAATGGAATCACAACCCTAACAACTGAGCATGACAGTTCATTATTAGATTCATACTAGTTCATTTTTAGCGTGTGTTTCTCTGCTGTGTTGTTGTAAAATCGCTGATACAATGCCTTGGACAATTAAGGTCTGCAGCTGGAAAGATTTTGATTAGAAATGTAAAGTGTGAGAGTGTACATAAGCCCTGATACGCTTTGAGAAAATTAGTATTTTCTGATAATATCAGGCTAGTGATATTTATTCATGTATGCAGAGGATTTACAGAAATAAACTTTGACCTAGTAAGAATTGAACTGAAAGTAGAAAAAACTCAACTTGAAAATAGCGAAACTAGGAAAACAAAAATGTACTGTAATGACAGTCCAACTGAAATATGTTTAATTTGAAATTACACAGTCATTACACAGGATCAGAGTCCTGTACCAGGCCCATCATTTCTACATCCTAAATGTTTAATACATGCATTCAGTTTCTTCAATCTCTATGATTCTTCAAAGTTGTGCCCACCACCATCACTTTCTAATCAGTATCAAATTGTGGCAACTGTCATCCATTCTGTAGTAAAGTTATCAATACTGCCCTCACAGTCCATTAGAATTTCAACTCCATATTGATCATCAAAGGTTAATCAGAATATATATCAGAATCACTATGACTCTCAAATTGTGGCAGCAGTCATTCATTCTGTTGTCCCCATCATCAACACTGCCCTCACAGTTCAAGTAGAATTTCAACTGCACATTCATCATACCAAGTTAATCAGAATATCCATCACAGTGGCCATCAGTTTCTACACTGGCAGCTGTCATTCATTCTGTGGTTACTATCATCAATAGTGCCACCAGAGTTCATAAGAATTTCAACTGCAGATTCATTATAATCAGAATATCCATCACCATGAGGTTTTCAATCTGTGACAGCTGTCATTCATTCTGTGGTCAGCATCATCAACACTGCCCTCACAGTTCAAGTAGAATTTCAACCACAGATTCATCATTAAATATTAATCAGAATATCCATCACCATCAGTTTCAAACTGTGACAGCTGTCATTCCTTCTGTAGACAGCATCATCCACACTGCCCTCACAGTTCAAGTAGAATTTTAACCTACAGATTTATCATTTCAAGTTAATCAGAATATCCATCACCAGTTTCATAATGTGACAGCTGTCATTCCTTCTGTAGACAGCATCATCAATACTGCCCTCACAGTTCAAGTAGAATTTTTAACCCTACAGGTTTATCATTTCAAGTTTATCAGACTATCCATCACCATCGGTTTCAAACTGTGACAGCTGTCATTCATTCTGTGGTCAGCATCATCAATACTGCCCTCACAGTTCAAGTAGAATTTGAACCCTACAGATTCATCATTACAATTTAATCAGAATATCCATCACCATCAGTTTCAAACTGTGACAGCTGTCATTCCTTCTGTAGTCAGCATCATCAATACTGCCCTCACAGTTCAAGTAGAATTTCAACTGCATATTCATCATTACAAGTATGACTGTGAAAGATTATCTCACTGGAGTCATCTTCACTGTTCTCCAATCAGTCCTTATCACTCTGAAAGATATTAATAAAATGTGGTTTAATTAAATTGTTCATGATGTATTACATAGTACATATATAGTTTTACAGTACATAGTTTTATGAAAGTAGAATTTTAATCTCTCAGCAGTACAACTAGTGTCAATATTTCTAACTGTAGCATGTATGTGACATAAATACCTTCATTATTTACTTCTCTGCATTATACATGATATTAACATGACTGTAATGGCATGCATACAATACACATACTGATAACAGTAGTAAAGTCTCCATCAGTTGCAGAGTGCTGCAATCTCTGTAATTATTCACGGTATACCATTGATTAGACTCAAATACCAACACAAGGAACAGAAGATAGACAAGCTTCCACACTGACAATTGCTAAATAAAGCCCTAGCTGTAACTCTTGAAAATTTTTGAACAAAATATCTTTCTATTCTCTCCTGGTTTTCTCTGAATTCTACCATCTGAATGGAAATGGGCTTTTAATGCATTAGGATACCACTTCTTTGTGAAACATTTCACAAGTAAATTCACATTTTATGTTCATTTTGATTTCCCGCCATTTTCACAAATTGGTATTATGACAAAGGAAACTGAACATGCAATGTCACAGCTGAAAACATTCGAGCCTAAGCGTTACACTGGTCTACTCTTTGCAGTTTATGTGAAGATTTCAGTGCAGATATACACAGGATCACGATATTTGCTTATTCCGCATCAGGCTGCAATGAATGTTTGGGCATACATCTAATCACAGTGTAATCTTTATCTTGTTTAAAATTGCATAAGAGGGTAGTTAATAATAAGTGTATACACAAACCTAAGTACATTCTGACAAACTAATTTAAGCTTGAAAGTAAAGTCATAAAAATAATGCTGAAATATACAGCTAGTGGGGCTTTAATGTTGCAGTAGTGCTTCACTGTCATAATCTTTGGTCGATGTAATATAAATTTGCATTACACATACAAGTTTTCAGTTTTCATTATTTTTTAAAAGAAAGACGAGAAAATCACTTTTATTTTCATTGTACTTTGACAATATCACAATGAAAACTTCAAAATTTAAAAGCATGTCAGGCAAGCATTTTTAAAAATATAAGATCAAAAATTGACGAACTTGATTATACCAACATACTCCCTTTTGATCAACATACCAAATATGAGAACTATCAAATGCATTTTAATAAATGGTGAAGATTTTTTGGCTTGGGGGTCGAACATTTGATTTCTTGGGGTGGGGCTGGAGGATTTTAGGATAATTTTTTTACGGGCCACAT
The DNA here is from genome assembly GCF_041260155.1 of Ptychodera flava. Lineage (NCBI taxonomy): Eukaryota > Metazoa > Hemichordata > Enteropneusta > Ptychoderidae > Ptychodera > Ptychodera flava. The sequence goes on from NC_091930.1 coordinate 30,786,811, forward strand.
TATAGGGAAAAAAATGTGCCTCCCCAGCGGACATGGAAAAAAATTGCTTAAAGGCTGTCCGGAAAAATGTTTCCATGTACCCTGAGACAGAAGACTGTGTCTGTGTCTTCAGTAGTCTCTGGAGCTGCCACCGTTGGCGATTTATTATGGCCAAGCTTTCATAGATTGGTTGATAAATCATCTGCTGTATAGGATATATGGCATGGATGACCAGAAACCCGTGTAAGCACGGATATGTACTGGTATTCTGTTAAAATGCATTCCTGCTAACTTTCTTAAACAAAAATTATGTTTATTCGTACTTCAGGAAAAGGTAAAAAGGTTAGACTTTGTTAGTTTAAAAACTTCCATATAAAGGGGAAGTCCTAAATGCCTGGATCTTGCATTAGTTGTTGTTGACATTGGCTGTTTATGTGATTTAAGTCCAGTGATTTTCCATTGAAATTTGTGCACAGTTAGTCAATTTGCTCAGAGATGAAGCTGATAAAAAAGCTGCACCTTCAACAGTTTACTATAAACATTTTATAAGACAGCAAATCTCTTGGAGTGCGTTGTATCTGAAAACCAAAGATGAAAGTTCATTGCCATCAGAAAGTAATTTTCTGCAGTTTTTTGTGTGCAATAATACTTGTTTTATTGTAATTTAAATGGGGCGGGTTCGAGGCTGTGCTGGATATCGTGGGAACGAGGCTACCCTTGAGTATTCATTGTTAGCTTTGACCCTCGAGCGTTCGCACGTACATAGTACTTTGTCCACAAGCTATTGTTCCCGCCAACCAACCATTCATAACTTACAACAATGGGAGACACCGAACAAACTTTCCAAGCATGGTGCGAGGCAGCAGGCCTTACGGAAGACACATTCAGGATACTAACGGCACAGGCCATCCCATCGAAGGACGTACTCAAACGCCTCAGCGACGAAGACATCATCGCTCTTGAATTGCCTATCGGTCAACGTGGTATGCTCGCCACGCACGGACCAACTTATGCGAAAACCAAGCTCCTCTGGATCCCCAGCAACAGGCAATTCCAGACCAACCTGCAGGTGCGGCGGCGACAGCAGAGGTGACTACGAAGTCCCTGGCCAAAAATAGCGACTTGAACGCCCTTCTCGAAGAGCTAGGCGACAGCGCGCTCAAGGACATCATATCAGACCAGCACATCAAGCGTACCAACGACCAGAGTTCTGTGAAAGGTGAGCGTAAACCGTTACTCATTCCGGACTTTATTACCACCAAAAACGGTTCGCTCGATGCAACTGACGAGGCCGAACTCGCGGCCGACGGGGACATGAAACTAATAATGCGAACATCCAAGCAGAGACCAAAACCGGGCCAAGTTTCCCTCCCTCAGTGGATATCGGCCAACGCCCGCATCTTAAAGACATTAATTAACCGCGGTATGTCTCCGAAGGACACATTAGCCTACCTCGACCATACAATCAACATCGGCGATTACGCGCAATCCTTCACATCCGCATCAGTTCTGCGATATGACCACGAGTATCGAAAAAAGCAAGCGGCGGACTCACTCGCATGGGGCTCTGTCGACCTGCACCTCTCATTATATCATCTCGATAAAAGAGACACTACTCAGACAAAAGGAAACGTTTCCAAGAAACCAACAAAAGGCCGGCATTACGACTCCAATGGCAAGGAGATCTGTTTCGACTTCCAAAATCAAACCGGCTGCCAACGATCATCCTGTCGCTACACGCATGTGTGCATCGAGGAGGGTTGTCACAAAGACCACCCACAGTATCGCCACAAAGCATTCCGGAACACCAACTCCATCAGCAAGCATAGCATAAGGTGGCTAGCCCTCTGACTGACTGCCTGACAACATGGGACAATGAACTACAGAACGATATTGACCGCGACTTCCTTCTGCACGGCATTACCTATGGCTTCAATATCATCGACCCTGGCACACCCCTCCATAAAGTCGAAAGGTCCAACTATGCCTCCTGCACCGATCCGGCTTATCGCGACGCGGTCGAGCGCCAGATCGCCCACGAAATAGCCGCCGGTAACTATAGAATTACCGCTAATCAACCGCGAATAGTTAGCAGCCTAGGCGCCATACCTAAGAAAGACTCAAATAAAGTTCGACTCATCCACGACTGCAGCCAGCCCGTCGATAAAAGCGTGAACTCATACGCGTCGACCACTCCCTTCAAATACGAAACGATAGATAACGCCGTCTCAGCGTGCAAACCGGGCGCCTTTCTAGCCAAAGTTGACTTAAAATCCGCTTACCGCCATGTACCCATAAGCGCAGAATCTCAGCGTTACCGCTTTGCAGGGAATCAATCATGGACCTACATGGTTGACACGAGACTGCCCTTCGGGGCAGCAAAAAGCCCTGAAATTTTCACTCGCATTACCAGGAGTATCACTAGAATGATGCGCAGAAAAGGGTACCAAGTTGTGATAGTGTACCTCGACGATTTCCTAATAATTGCGGACTCCAAACTGGAATGCGAGCAAACATTCCAAGCGTTACTACAACTGTTACAACAACTCGGCTTCACTATTAACTGGGAGAAAGTGATCGCACCCACCCAATGCCTCACGTTCCTCGGCATTGAAATAAATACGCACAACCGGACATTGTCCTTAGACAGCAGCAAACTGCAGGACCTCAGCAATCTCCTTACATGCTGGCTGCCCAAACGGCGGGCAACCAAACGCGAGCTTCAACAACTTAGTCGGCAAACTCAACTGGGCAGCACGAGTTATCCGCGGCGGTCGCACATTTCTGCGACGTCTCATCGATTTGACCAACTCTGTTTCACGTCAATCACACCACATACGCCTAAACAAGCAAGCGCGAGCCGACATCAGCTGGTGGGCAAATCTGAGCAAAACGTTCAATGGTACGGCATTCTTCATCGAGGAAACACCGTTGCCCAACAGATCTTCACCACCGACGCGTGCTCTACGGCAGGAGCGGGCATTTACGCGAACGACTGGTTTTATACGCGATGGTCCACGGACCACCCCACAATTGCAGACGCACATATCAACTTGCAAGAACTCTACACAATACTACTCGCTTGCAAGCGGTGGCATCACTTCTGGGACCAGCGCCACATCGTAGTATATACGGACAATACTACCACGATGTATATGATCAACTCCGGCACGTCCCGCAATACTACAGCCATGACCTGGCTGCGCGAACTTTTCTGGCTTTCGGCCCTTTCGAATTTCTATATTACAGCAAGATACGTCAACACGAGAGATAATCTTGCGGACTCACTATCGCGCTTACACGAAGTTAAACATTACTTCAAGGCCGTGGACATTCTCCACACTCGTGCACTGCACCCATTACGCAACTGGCATTATCATATGACCAATGATTCCTACTCTCTGTTACTACAGGGCCTCTACACCAACGCCAACTCCTGGAACTGGACGGCGACCTCTCAAAATACAAACAAGCAGCGTATGCAGAGTCAACGAAACGCACATACAACTCCCAACGCATGGCCTACTTCCGGTTCTGCCTCTACTTCGGTCTCCGCCCAGTGCCGTGCACTCAGCTTACAGTCTGCCGGTACGCAGTTTTTCTCGCGAGAACACTCAAACCTTCGAGCATCCCAGGCTACCTAAATATCATTCGACTCCTCCACGCCGAGGCGGGCTACCCCAACCCCTGGAAAACAACTGGCTACTAACTGTTCTTCGACGAGGTATCAACCGGACCCACAGGAAACCACCCGCGCAAAAGCTGCCCATCACACCGTGCATACTTCAGGCAATCTACGCCAAGCTCGACCTTTCCATATCATTCAACGCTACATTTTGGTGCGCCTGCCTCCTCGCATTCTTCACATTTGCCAGGAAATCGACGTTGCTCCTCCAAACACAAACGTTGCCGGATTCCAACAAATACCTACGTAGAGACGACATTACCATACTCGGAACGTCAGCGATCCTCACGATCAGACACACCAAAACAATCCAGTGCGGTCAGCGCTTACTCGAACTACCTCTCCCTCTCATCGAGAACTCTCCTCTTTGTCCAATTCGAGCACTCGTTAACATGATACGGCTATCCCCTACACACCAAGCCAGAGACCATCTGTTCAACTATATGCCGTCGAAAACCACTGCAACCACCCCCCTGGTTCTAACGCATGCGAAATTCACTAGAACACTCAAACTCATTCTTACTGACTGCGGCTTTAAGCCGGCCGACTACTCCGGTCACTCATTCCGCCGTGGCGGAGCCACGTTTGCCCTTAATTTGGGAATTCCCCCCTTATTAATCAAGCTACAAGGCGATTGGAAATCCAATGCGTTCGAACGCTACACAGTTCTGTCCCATGAAACAAAGTGCAAAGTCACAAAATCCATGGCCCTCGCATTATGTACTCAGGAGGAGGGCTAGCGCCCACCACCAGTGTTGGGGTAATCTTGGCGGACTTTGGCTTGCAGCCTGTCAACTTGTATTAAAGTAGTTGACCTTGATCCCCCAACACTGTGTGTCTGTCTCTTATTATTGTTATATTTACTTTATTATTGTTGTTGTTTAGTGCAAGACTAGCCAACAGTTAAGTGTGCAATAATACTTGTTTTATTGTAATTTAAATGGGGCGGATTCGAGGCTGTGCTGGATATCGTGGGAACGAGGCTACCCTGGAGTATTCATTGTTAGCTTTGACCCTCGAGCGTTCCCCCACCCTCCCACCAATCTTAAACTAGCGTACGAATTTTTCTTCCTCCACTACACTACCTTCTTATACTTCTACCTTGCTCTGTATTGTCCGACCCGAGTGGCGGACTTTGGCTTGCAGCCTGTCAACTTGTATTAAAGTAGTTGACCTTGATCCCCCAACACTGTGTGTCTGTCTCTTATTATTGTTATTATTACTTTGTTATGTTGTTGTTTAGTGCTAGAGTAGCCAACAGTTAATTTTTTTGATATTCAGATTCTGGAAAGCTGAGCTATCCTAAAATTATCACAATTGTTGTTACAAAAGCCAGTAGCTTGAATTTTGTTTTGCGAAACTAATTTAGAATAAAATACTCAAAAATTTAATTGACAACTGATGCAGGTTGTCCCCAAAATTTGCAAAATGTCCCCGAAAGTAAATGGTAGTGGGACACAGTGTCCCCTGGTTTAAAATTCCTGGCTGCAACACTTACCTTGTATGGTACCTTGGGGAATGCTAGTTGAGTACATACATATGCAGTGATACAGGCTTGGTTGACAAGTTGAATATTGTGTTTCAGCATGCTGTTGGGAGATATCAAGAAACTTCAGTTGATACATTGAATAAAAATATTCCAAAATAATCATCATTTGCAGTTTTTGTCCCCTATTACAAGGTCTACTTTGGTTTTCTCATAAAATTTCAATGCATTCAAATATTTTGGATTTTTTCAAAATACAAGTCATGAAATACTGCCAAAAATCCAAGAATGTGATTAATTGTTATCACCATTAGCAATTGGCTGACATAACAATGTTATTCAATTTTTCAATGCATTTCTTACAAAACTCTAGAATCTGAAAAAGTAAAAGTAAGTATTTTAGGGTACCAAAATATTTTCACACATCCCCTATATCCTAGAGAAATTTTTCAAATCCCCCTCTCTACTACCCTAAAAATTTGAGATCCCCAAAATTCTTCCATCCCCTCACGATTATTTGTGAATGTACCATAGCCTTATGGTAATTAGTAACTACCACAGATATGAAATAGACAAGGAAACAATCGCAACGAACATAAAAATACGTGAATTTGCAGAATATTACAAACAATTTTCAAAATATTGCCTAATTACTGTATATTCATCCATTATGCAAATTAATAATTATCAGAGAGATATTATTCACATGATGATGAAATGTGATGGCACAGCTAAAGCTTCAGTAACAATTCAACAAATTCCAGCCTGTCACGCTGAAAATTCTAGAGTTACAGCCTAATTACCTAAAATCATTAATTATGCAAATTGATAATATTTATGAGAAAAAATTAACAAGACAAAATGCCTTGACACTGCCAAGATATCTGCAGCATTTCCAGAAAATTGTACCATATAATAGCAAAGCATTGTTGAGATACAGCCTAATTACCTAAATTCATTAATTATGCAAAAAAACTAATTACCACAGAGATAAAATACACTGCACAAAAGGCAATGACTCTGCTATGACTTCAGAAACAATTCCACAAAACTGTACCATACTACACCAAACCAATACTGAGTTACAGCCTAATTACTTAATTTCATTAATTATGCAAATTAATAATTACCAAAGATATCACATTCCCTGGACCAAATGCAATGACACTGCCATGACTTCAGAAACAATTCAATGAAATTGTGGCACATTATAACAATCCATTACAGAGATACAGCCTAATTACCTAAATTCATTAATTATGCAAATTAATAATTAACACAGAGATAAAATTCACTGGACAAAACACAATGACACTGCCATGGCATCAGTGACAATTCCACAAACTTGTAGCATATTACACCAATCCATTACAGAGATACAGCCTAATTACATAAATTCATTAATTATGCAAATTACTAATTACCACAGAGATAAAATTCACTGGACAAAACACAATGACACTGCCATGACTTCAGAAACAATTCCATAACATTGAACTTGAAGCACATTACCACAATCCATTACAGAGATACAGCCTAATTACCTAAATTCATTAATTATGCAAATTGCTAATTACCACAGCGATAAAATTCACTGGACAAAAGACAATGACATTGCCATCACTTCAGTGACAATTCCACAAAGTTGTGGCAAAAGACACCAATCCTTTATTGAGATACAGCCTAATTACCTAAATTCATTAACTATGCAAATTCATTAGTTATGCAAATTGTTTGATCAGAGCAATTTTAATTATTGCCAAAATTTTCTTATGATAAGAATGTCAAAACTATAACTGTCATTACTTCATTGAACAACTTACTACTAACATTTACAAACAGCTAAAAAATACAATAACAAGCCTGAAAGATTTGTTTGTGGGTGAAATATAATTAATTATGTAAATGAGTACAATTTTCACCATTTTAATTTTTCAATTGCTAGGAATTTTTCAAGAAATTGTCACCTTAATGTCAAAAAACCATGTTTCAATGGCAGTACTATTGTTTTATCAGCTGATGACCTTTGACCTACATTTGCAAATTGTTTCCTTACACCTATAGGTACACCACTGTCCAACACTGTCAGGGTTTTATTGTCAAGAGATGGCAAGAAATCATCAGGAGAAGTCTTTAACCCATGGGGATTGACAATAAACCAGAATAGACATGTAGTTGTCTGTGACTACCGATATGGAGACAGTGACGATGGCAGTGTGAAGACAGTAACAGCAGACACTGCACAGATTCTAACATCTGTCACAGTTCATGGCTTACCTCACAATTTCAAACCATACGACACAAAAATGGCAGACAATGGTGACTATTACACAGCGGATAACGGCAACCAATGCATTGTAGTGAGTGATGCAAAGAGTGAAGTGAAACAAATAATAGCAATGGGTAAACTGAAATACCCCACTGGTGTATTTGTTGATAAAGACAGAAATGTTTTCATAGCAGACTACGGTGCAGACTGTGTAATCAAATGTAATGGAGATGGGGACATTATTTCAAGTCAACAACTCAGTAAGCCCTGGTCTCTGACCATGAATAGCAAATATCAACTCATAGTGTCATGTCAGGGTGATGTAAATTGTATCTATGTTTTGGACAGTAATCTTGAAATATTGAATCAATTTGGAAGTGATCACTTAGTGTATCCATGGGGAGTTACAGTTGACAATGCAGACAATATTTATGTGGCAGATGCATGGAAGATAGTGAAATTTGATAGACAGGGTGAATACCAGGAAACTGTAACTGTAGATGGAAACCCTTACTACATTGCAGTGTTTACAGACGGTAGAATAGTTTATTCAGATTACAGTGATTCCACTGTCAAGGTCATTTACAAGTAAGAAATCTGAGAAGACAGTCAATGCAAATATTGCAGCGAATACAGCTGTACAACTGAACAACATGCAAACACATCACCACCATAACTGACACAATTTTCCTGATTTTCTCATCAAAACTCAATATTTGTCAGCCAAGTGTGGGTTAGAATTTCTCCTTATGATGTCAGGAAATGACTCCAAGTGGAATTGAAACCCTTTGATGAAATTTTGTATTTTTTCAGAGTGAATTTGTTGTAAAATGTGAAGAAATTGTAGTCTGCTTTGTTTTGATGCCATGAACAATGTCAATAATTTCATTTTCTCAGAAACTATTCATAATTTCCTAGTCATGTTGGGGTTAGAATTTTCTCATCTTGATGTAAGGAATCCAATAATGTAAAAATTAAAGTCATTGGTTGAAATTTTGTATTATTTTCAGAGTCAACTTTTTGTAAATGTGAAGAAATTGTGATCAGGTTTGATTTGATGCAATTGTTTTGACACAGAGAATACAAATAATTTCATTTTTCTGAGAAATGTTCATAATTTCCTGGCCATGTTGGGGTTAGAATTTTACGTCTTGATGTGAGGAATTCGAAAATCATAAAATTGAAGACATCAGTTGATATTTTGTAATTTTTTTAGAGTGATTTCTGAAAACTGCAGAGAAATTGTGTTGCATGTTTGTTTTGATGCAATTGTTTTGGCACAGAGAATACAAATAATTTCATTTTTCTGAAAATGTTCATAATTTCCTGGCCATGTTGGGGTTAGAATTTTACGTCTTGATGTAAAGAATTCGAAAATCATAAAATTGAAGACATCAGTTGATATTTTGTAATTTTTTCAGATTGATTTCTGAAAACTGCAGAGAAATTGTGACCATGTTTGATTTGATGCAATTGTTTTGACTTCAAGAAGACAAATGATTTCATTTTTCTGAGACATGTTCACGTTTTCCTAGCCATGTTGGGGTTAGAATTTTACGTCTTAATGTCAGGAATTTGAAAATCGTAATATTAAAGTCATCGGTTGAAATTTCCGTGTATTTTTTATAAAGAGATATGTTGATATTTCTGCAGAATGTCCTGTGTTGACATGATTTCCATTTAACATTCAATCAAATTTCATCATGATTTCTAGATTTCTGAGTTAATGTCCAGATTTTCCTGGTCATGTTAGGCTTAGAATTTCACGTCTTGATGTATTTAAGTTGGTAGAGTGGAAATCAAAGTGATCGGTTGAAATTTTCATATTTTTTACAGATACATTTGTTAATGGACCCTTTCACGGTTATCGACGCCATATTGGACAGGGGGCAAATGGCGGTCAACATCGGGGGCGCTATTTGTTATGACTGAAGTGTTCGATCGTTCTGTAATGGCGGCATGGGTGAAAAAATGGATGTCGTCTCCTTTCACGGACTTTCCGGGCACAAATAAAAAAAAATCGGATACCACAACAACTTTAGGGTAACAATACAAGTGTTACATTATCTTTTATTCGAAAACTTGGGCAAAATCGCGGGCGCAGACACTGAGTTGCGGAGAGTGATTTGTGACATGCCCCATGTCCATATATTTGCCAAGGCTGCACTTTGAACCTGTGATCGTACTGTATATTCCAAGGCATTGTCATGAACCGTACATTTCATTTATATTTTAGCCATTCCTTCGTTAATATTATTCAGCTGAACATTTTTTTATGACTACTGTAGTAGATCTAGGCGCTAGTTTCAGGCTAGAAGTTCATAGACATGGCACGGAGGTACGGAAGGTAACGGGTGTATAGCTGAACTCATACAGTTCAGTTCAGTTCAGTTCAGTTAGGGATTGAATATCCGTAGATAATAATATCCCATACATGTATATGCAAATTTATATGCACTTGCAGTGAATAACTTTGATATGTTACCTAGTTGAAGTTAATCAAAAGAAAAATATATCCCATTCCTGTTTGTTGTTTTTTCATTCGACAGGTCAGTTGTTACAGGTAGTCATAGAGCATACTAGTTGTAGAAATTGAGTATAGAGTATCCAGTAGGGTGTATTTCAAATAACAACTAGAACACTTAAAGACAGGGTTGAACTTGAAGCTGTAGTGTAGGGTGAAGGTAAGCTGAAATGAAGTGTATTTTTTAACTTTGTTGATGTCTGTTTGTACCGGTATTGTAGTTGTTCAAAGTTACTTTGCATTAATAAAATACATGAATAGATGGATGAGCATATGTTTACCTATTTATCTGCAAACTACCACTGAAGAAAGTTATCTGTAAGCTGTTTGTAATTATGATTGCTTAAAGAGCAAATGTTTAGGACAATTTGATATAGAGAATATAGATAAATGTCATGGTTAATGATATACATAATGAAACATGGAACATAATAAAACAGGAACTTAGTAAACAATCCTTGCTTACGAAATTTTTTAATGAGCTACCAATAATGATAATAATACATATTGCGATTCCTCAAACTTCACTTTACACATCTTAATTTGTCTACTTGAAGTAGCTGAAAGAAATCCAATTTACCTATTTCCATGTTTATTTTTTATTTCAACAGAATAGGTAGAATATAGAATACCGGTAGATGTAGATAGTTAAAGACTATGGCCTGTGAGAAAGATATCGGTAGAATGCACATATGAAAACCTCTCCCAGACGTCATTTGGTGAACTGAATGTCTGTTTGTAGAGGTATTGGTTCAACAGGCTCAAAGCCAGAATTAGTAGCCAAGGCCTTTGTTGCCATTGAATAGTCTAATCCAGTAAAATTGTTGGAACTGAAACAAAAATTACAGAGAATGTATATGTGTCGCACAAGATGACCTGCTGGGTGTTCACAAGCATTCAATTTTATTATGGCTGTTCTATATAAGATGGAGCATGCAACTCTGATGACTTTCAATGACCCATCCTGTACAGACATACCCTGTGTATGGAATGACAAAACTTAAGAGATCTAAGGCCTGAAAAAGTCAGTACTATGGGATTAAGCAAAGTACATAAATCAAAAGTGGAGATCGAAACATTAACTCAGACAGTAAAATAACATTTGATCTTAGACGCAAATATGAAAGGAGTTACCGATGAGAAAGTGCCATCATTCTCATCAAAGAGGAAAATTGTTTAATCTAATTTGGTAGTTTAGAAAGCTTTTCCCAAGTTCAATAAAGTAACAATAATTTGTCACCATCACTTCAAGAACAAGCTCAAATATATGCCAATAATCATAGTGGGGATGAAACATCTAAAATCAGGGGATTTCTAGGAACAATGCAATCAACTATGACTAGGGATACCATGAATGACATTGCAAAAGCTACTGTTGAGCAAGAAAAATATGTAAAGTGGTATGAAAGGCTGGAAGGTTGACCCCTTTAGTTTTCCATTATGTATTTACTGGGGCCAGTGGTTAGAGCAGTGCCTCCAGTGGCTGCACGATCACAGGATGATGAGTTCGAGCCTCGGAATGACTTTGGTGTTTTGTGTCCTTGAGCAAGGCATTTTATTGCTCATTGCTTCTCCCCACTCAGGAGTGATGGGTACCTGATAGGGTAGGACATTGGTTGTAATGTGTGCATATAGCTCTGCTGCGCTTATTGGCTGCACATATGAGCTGCTGTTTGCTCCCAGTGGTATCAAATTAGGTCCAGTGACCAGGGTCATAATAATTATAAAGCACCTTGAGCATGTGAACTTGCGGAGATGTGCGCTAGATATTAAAACCCATTATTATTATTATTACCAAATTGGAAACCTTTCTGAACATCCTGGCAAGTAAAAATATGATCACAGTGAAACATTGAAAGTCTGTTTTCAGCTAAAATACATTCCAGTGAAAATAAAATAGGCCACAGTAACCTGATTCTATCATGGCTCTCTGTCAGTGTTCAGTGTACTATGGCTTGTGTTGAATGTAAGTGCCCCTATTCAATAAGTTATAAGCGTGCTGATGAGGGATGGAATGACAGACTTTCAAGAGAAAAATTATCAAATTCAGTTTAAAAAACCCACATGTATAATACTCAAATACGAGGGCAAATGGCTATCACACGGTGTGTTCCAAATGTTACTTTGTAGTCTAGAATCCAATGTACAGTGCATGTGCATGATGTGTATGTTATGGTACCACTGGTGCTGTGCTAGACTAAGTAGTATCACAGATGATGATGACTGGGTTTGCCTGAATTGCACTCAGATTTAAAAACTCTATCATACAGCAAAAGAAAGCCAGCTAGTGTGCATAATGTGTTATTGTGACGCCAGTAATTGTTGCAAATTATTGTATATTCACTTCTGGTGGACGATCTAGTAATCAAATCAACCTAAAGGTGTCATGTGATTTCATTATTTCGGCAGTGACTGAGTAATTACATTTAGAAGTGGCCCAGTTGATTTTCAACTGGGGTGGTCAAGTTACATAACTTTTAAAGGCAATCATAAAAATGAACAACTCTATAGAGAAATAAATTCCACTACTGTGCATTGTAGATTGTTGACATACACTGTAGAGGTACATGTACATTTTGTATATATTTTCATTGTTGATAAATTAACCACCATTACTAATTGAATCCAGGCTCAGACTCAAGGTTGAATATTTTTATGTGATACAACTGACAACTCAGATTTTGAGCATAAAATGTGTGCGTAAGTCAGACAGAGTTGTTGGTATTTTACAGTGTGAATGTATGTCTAGTTTCATCTGTACATGTTTCTACATCTAGAGGTAGCTATTTTTTTACTAGAATATAGATACACAAGTTGAATATATCTCATAAACATCCATGACAGTGACTTCTTATAAGGAATTACAAGATAAGATGTAGTTAAGTTGAAAATAAAATTGAGAGTTCCTACACTCCTGATGCATATTTATATAATTACATACCGGGTATTACTGTAACGGCAATGTGTACTATAAGATTCTCTGTTGTGTTTTCTCTTGTGATGGAGATGCCAAGACTTATAGGGTGCTCTGTAATGCACACAGTCTTACACTCGAACATACATGAGCATGTAAACAAGAGGAACAAAGTGCTGTAGCCAACCATGTGTAGTTATTGAAAAATGGAAAGTTGAGTTGACAATGTCTACATGTAGTGAAATATACAAGAGTGAAATGCACATGGTCTGTGAAAATGCCTTCATTCTTACTAATAGTCTTAGGCCAATTTCTCCATTTAGTATCCTATATGCATAGGTTGTCGAGTTTACTTTCCCTACCAACAACACATAATGGAATATAATTTGTTAAGAGAAACGGGCTAGTATGTCAACATTTGTGAGAAAGCTTCATGTGTTAGCATTCTTTCAATGATAAAGATCAAATCTTTATTTAAAACAAACAGAATTACCCTCAAAACACTGCTAATTGTCAATATGGAAAATAGAAAGCTCTGATATCTTTGTGTATTTCTACATCAACATCCCAAGGTTTTGTATAATACCGGAGTGGCAGTGCTCATCCTGATTCCCTGACATATACATGTAGTGAACAAAGTTAATTAACCAAAGAAAACCACTATACACTATCTGATATGGCTAAATTGGCAAATAAAGCTGGACTAGTATAGTGAGTACAAGTATGAATAGTATGAAGACAGAAAGTGAGTGAAGTGAGTAAAACCGAAAGTTCCAGGCCCCAGAAAAGCTGTTTTATCATCAAATTTACAGTGCTGGTATGTAGCTGTGAAAGGTGGATAAAATATCTGGCGAAAAATGACTAAACGGTGAGTGTATACCAAAATCCTAAGGGTACAAAAAATAACTAACATACTGCTGAGAAATAGAGATAGGATCCAACACTTAAGAAAATTGTTAGGCAGCACAGATACTTCTTAGATGAGGACAGAGTTTGGTTTATTGCAGTACATTTCTACGGAATAGAAAACTACATACACTGTGATTACATCAAGCTTGTTTAGAGCACAATTATCTGTAATGTGCTGTCAAATCTTGTGGAGTAGTGTCAGTAAGGTCCTTAGCAGTCAAGTCTTACCAAGGAGAGAAATGAGCTGTGTTCAAAGTAAATCATGTCAGATCAATATGAAAACTGTTACTGAATCCTTGCCTCCCCTTTCGTGATTTAAAAGGTATGAGGTCAGTAATGTAGCTTGAATTTAGACAGGTTTCAGTGACCGACATATTTCCAAAATCCAGTGATTTGCAATCTCCAACACTGCAAAGCCCAAAATATCAGTTCCTGGTTTTGTCTTCCGAGTGTTAGTCATTATAATTCCATGAGCCTTTTGCCAATGCTCAATTTTTAAATTGAGTATTATCACTCCAAATTACAAAGAGGTTCTTATTCATAGAGTGAGGCAATTATAAGAATACCGTTGAACTTGAATTTTATAATCCCTGTACCTTTCAACAAATCACAATTCAAATTTGAACAGAATGAACTTTCAAATAAAAAATAGTTGAGCAAAACACTAGCGTGAATATAACATTTGGCATTGAATTTGAAATGGTAGTCCTTGAAAATCCTACTTGAGATCATTTGTCAGCTGGCGAACTATTCTACGAAAGAGAGCTTGGGCTGTCCCTCAGTTATGAACAATTATGTAGTAATCAAACTTGTGACATTTGCGTCTTTTTTCTAAACAACACTGTTATTTATACGATTTCCTAAACCTATGCTGACTCGAGTCAAGTGTGCCTCCATATGTACGGTACATGTACCGTCGTAGCTACAGAAGCTGAGTACATCACGGAGAAACACGTGTTTTTCACCTACCTGTAACCTGAGTTACCGTACAGCACGATAGGCACAAAGTCAATCAAAACTACCGGAAGAGTACGAAAGTAACAATTAAAACACGCGATTCTAAGTTCAAATTAAATAAAAGAGCATATTTATCGAGAAAGTCGTGAAAACACGAGAAATACTTCCGTGTTTTCGTTTTCAACAATAACAAAAAAGCGCGCCGCCAGCGCCGACATTCGATAATTTTGACGGCCATTTGCCCCCTGTCCAATATGGCGTCGATAACCGTGAAAGGGTCCATTCTGTACAACAATTGCAATGACAGTTGTATTCACTGTTAACATTCATCAAAGCATCGCTGTGAAATCTTCTCATATTTGTTTCGATTTCAAGAAAGAAACTCATCAGATCTCTCCGGAACAATGTACGTACCTTGTGATGATAATTCTGTTCAGGATAATTCCTTCCGATTTCTTGTAACATCGTCAGATTTATAAAATTCCAGGAGTAATCCACACATGACTTCAGAGCTGGCAACCTGTCAGCTGTTTTGAGTGTGAGCGAACGCTTTACTCATTACACTGCTTCCACCGTAGAAAGTAGTACTAGAGAAAACCTCGCCGCTCAAATATGGAAATGTAAGAAACCCTTGATGTAATGATTGAGAAACTTATAATAGATTTCTGACCTTTGTAATTATTTCCACATTCGAAAAGTGTCTGTTTTTTATGAGATGTACAACCAGCCAGCTCACATTACTGTAAAACTGTTACGCTGATACATTGACCATAGATAGGTGGCGCTATTGCAATTTCTGCCGTCAGGCTGGTAAAGGTGGCTGTTGGCTTCAGCGCAGTATACGTAGTATATAAGCATTTGTAAGAGACTGTATCTCAGAGAGTTTGACATTTTTTTATCGCGATGTAAAATGTACTGTGACAAGAGTATATTAAGACATTTTATTGGATTGAAGACTTTTTCTGGTTTTATTTCAACTTACGGTAAGTTTTCCCTGTACGCTTGCCCATTATTGTGTAGCACAGCAAGCTATTTCGTTGTTTAGAACACAGTGTAATATGTGCATGCAAGATTATCACTTGCTGATTCATTTAAGAAGTAACATCTATTTTATCACGTGTATACGCGATACAGCATAGCTGCACGTTTATACATTAACTTTGCTATAATGTTAAATCTAGAAATATTGAAGACTTTGATGGTTTTGGTTTACTCTTTTCTTTCTCACCAGTTAATCGTATACGTCATGCCATTTTCACACTCTTTATGGTCATTCTATTATAGATATAGATTTTTTTAGACCATTATGTTTGTTGGATTAGTTTAATCACCTGTACAACGTATTCAGAATTATCCCAATGTAACGACTCTTTCGAAGAAATGTTTTATTTCCAAATGTTTGACTTATATATATATATATATATATATATATATATATATATATATATATATATATATATATATATATATATATATATATATATATATTAATTTCTAGGCTGTAAGCTTATATATTCCTAATCCAGCCTTCATCGCCGAAGTTACAATCGTAAATGATTTGATCAGGCGTTTCTGAATATTGTATTTTATTCTCTGTTGTACTGTATTTTAATCATGGTAATACGTATATGTTTTCACCGAAATATTTTTTTGAGGTTATTATCTCACAAGTCAGACGCAATTTTCTATTTCGCATTATCACTCGAGGCTTCAGAATTCAGTTAGGAATTTAAACACATCGAAAACGTAGCCGTCAGTCAGCTTTTTATGATCGTCAGATATTTCAGAGCTGTATCTTCTTGAAAACGATGTACTATTGTAACTTTCTGGATTTAAACTTATTTTGGTGCTTCTTAAAGAAAACCAAGTCGTGTATCAGATTTTCAGATCGGCCATCAATACACACAGAAACATTTTACTTCGTGTCAGTTATGATAGTTATCCGATTTTTCTTTCCTGTTAGGAGATTGATGACGTTTTTTTTCACACCATTGTATACTTTAGCAAACATACCCGGTATTTTAATTTCTTGAGTGAACTTGCCCATTGTGTCTCGCATTTCTAACCCTTCCAGAAATCTTGTTCCTCGTGACATGTTTCACGTGACAGTAGAATGAATATTACTGCTCACCGTGCACAGACCTGACAAGTTTCTGTTTGATGTGTTTCATTATCAATGGAAGTACGGTTTGAAAACGCTATTTTATACACATTTTTATACACATTTGTACTTTCAAGTCCCATAGTAGCTGATGAAGATTTGCTTGTCGAATTCAAAGTTGAAGTAATAAAAGATTGAAACAAAATCACTTTATTGGCAATGTGCTTGTTGCTTGGTGTTCGTCATGATACATATATATCAATGTATCTTGTTCTTCTATAAATGTATATGTTGCCATGGTAACATATTCTTCAATCACCAAATAAAGGTATTCATCAGTCAGAAGGATTCATGATTTTATGACGAGGAGAGATATGTGAGAGTCGCATAAGTTGCTTCAATGACTCGTGTCAGGAAGAGAACTTATTAACCTTAAAAAACCGTGGTTGGAGATTAAAATCTACGTACTGATTTTGTTAGATTTGCATATCTAAGTCGTATGCAATGATAAGGCCCATCTCATAAGCAATACGTTTTCATGACAAAACTAACAATATTCGTCAATGGTCGACGAACAAAATTTTTAAATGATTATCAAGTAATTGAATTGTTCCCTAAGAAGGTTGCATGAACATATCCCTCTTTAATATAGTTTTTGAAAACGATGTGTCGCTGACTTGACAGATGGGTGTATTTCTTTCAGTCACGGTCCCCTCTCAAGTAGAGGGACTGCAATTCAGACAGTTTACTCTCTGCCAAAAGGTAAGAGGTTCAGGGGCCGCCGATGAATGGAAACCCACAAAAACTTTCCCAAGACACTTTTAAGCAAAATCGCGGCTAATCAAAATTCAACAGAATTTCCACAATCTTATCATATAAGTATATGTAAATCTATACTGAACTTCGAGAATTGATAATTAAATGATACACAAAAGCGATAATATGCGGTATGCGGTGGTCGTCACACCCCACGAGCGTACTGTGTACCCTCTAAAGACTCACCACTTTTATTTACACAATTCTCCCCTTACAACGCATTGTCTAAAGGCAACAGACTAAACAGGATCTGTGAAACTGCATTTACAAGATTTAGAGAATATACACATAAAAAATACTTGTGTTGACATCGTGGAGTTTCGACCGAGACTGAAGACATAAGACCTTTACACCAATATATACGCATTCAACACCTGGTGACACAAGCATCAATCAAAGGAATTCTCTTATGTAACGAATAGATAGTAATTATATGCTAATCTTCGAAACGCATATAATTATTCATTCCCTGCAGACGAGACGTGTGATCGTCGATGTGAAAAGCGGGTGTAACGGAGATCGAGTGCGCCCTCATCGGTGAATTCAAATTTATATAACATATAGTCCGTGAACTCGATCGGTGCATGCGGAGTCGTTTAACCAGTATATATCGCATTATGTCATATCGGCTAAGACATAATCTTGAAATGTGCGTAAAGAAAGAAAGAATCGTTAATTACGGAGCAAACTTAGAAGTTCTATTCAAAATAAACATTCTTCCACGTTTTTATCGCATTGACAACCCATGAGGTCGTGAGATGATTGCTACTACAGAGAGTGTTGGGTTCTTCGGTCATCTGTTTCTGGAACCTTAGCATATCCTTCGAATTGGTGAAATATTGGCTTCCATTGACGAGGCATTTCATACCTCACCTCTTCTTAGTCCAGGCAGTACTTTTTCGGCCTTATAACTTCTCACTGTGATGAAAAGCACTGGACACAAAACAAATCTATGAAAATACATTCCAACTTTTGGCCATACAAATTTTGACGTGGGCGCTATCCGGTTCAGGCCCCGAGAACCGGATAGTGCCCACGTCTATGAATATTCAGCGTGAACGAGGGCGATAAAACTACAAAGAATGTTTCGGATAAGGCTTGCAGGAACGCAAACAAATTATATCCTCTAAGTCCCAAATTCTACACTTGGCTCTTCTAAGTATTTCTCTGCACTCCCACCTGGTCAGTCCACAAGGATTGGATTTTTCGATAGTTGAGAACGACGACACCAAACGATGAGTCCATTGTCCATTTAGTTGAAACGGATACTAGCAAAAAGTGCATGTTCTGTTGGAAAATACCAAAGTCACCATATTTGGTCGAAAATGAAAAGAAATGCGTTGCGACACACGATAATTTCACAGTCCCTCAAACCACGGCCATACATGAACGCGCTATGTCCGTACGCTCTAAGCTGACATTGAATGGTATGCATTACACGTCAGCGACGAGTGCTGCGCTTGCGATCGTGTCGATCGGTACGACGGTATGACATGAATCAACAATGGTCCAGTTCAAGTGACTTGAATGACTATATACAAAACTGTTTTGATGTTTTCTGCTCTGTTATGGACAAGGGTCTGGCATTCACAGGTGCAGAACATTTCGGTCAAGGGGACATAACACTAAAACAAAACTGACCAACTTCGCCTTTTGTAAGCGCTAGCGTTCCCGGGACAATGATTCGTTCCGCCCGTACCGGGGCCCGTACCTCGATCCCAGCTTTGTACTTAGCCGGGAGTTAACTGTTTTTATCTTTTATCTAATGTAAGCCTAGTGTAGCCATGTGAGATATATATATGGTCCAATTTCGATATGTTGTAGTCTAATTTTGATATGCTGACTTTTTTACTATATCAAATCACAGACAAACAGAAAACTCAACTCACTGCTAACATTGCCGGTCAACTTCAAGAATCATGTCTCAATTTTCTCAATTCTCTTCCAATAAACCCGAGACAATTTTACTGACAGTATTACACTGTCACAAACTAGTCTGTTATGATGGACTGTGTATACACTAAAGTTTTCGATTTCATAAACCAGAATTCAGATCTCTCCGTTCAAGAGACGAAGACGGTTTCTCTTACAACTCAACCAACAAGACTCAAATTATGATGATCGTTCTTTCTCTTATGTCGCCGAAGCAAGCAGCCATAGCTCTCGTACGTTGCGACGGAATAACTCTTTTTCCATTGCATGACTTGGGGTTTTCCCGTTGCAATCCATATTCGTCCGGGAAAACGAGAGCTACGACTGCACAGATGGATAGACTTTCTAGTCATGTTCGGTCAGCATCAAGTACTGAAGTTTTGAAACCTTGACTAATGACCTGCTTCTCTGAGAAAACATAGTCATGCGACAAGCGCCAGTGAAAATTTTCTTTATGCTTTGTCTGGAAAACTTTGGTGATTTTGCTCAGCTCACTTCTGACGTTGCATTTAGTTGCGTTTAGGACCCAATAAACAAAATGTTACACTTGATGGGGGTGTCCGTGATAAGTGGAACGGCGTTTCTGTCCAATCGCTGGCCATGCTTAGTTTAGGCGTCAAATTTAAAATTCGTTGTTATCAGTGCGTACATATTGACACACACACCACAACTCATTAAGCTGGCAAAAGCTCTCGCAGAAATTTGTATGGGAAAAAGTTGTCATGTAAAACAGCAGCCAAAGTAACATTTTACGCACTTTTACTCATTTGAACCGTACCTTTTTGTCCGGTATCACCCCAACGTATGATAGTTAAATAAATACGTCACGACAATTACTCACTGTTCACTGTGTTCCAGCAGGGACCTGTTTTGTTGCATGTGTTAGTGTGTACTACAGTTTCCCACGGCGTTCTGTAATATCCAGTACACAGCTTATTTACATTGACTGAATATCTATGTCCTGCATTAGAGTGTTTGGTCATCAAATTTACGCGGTCATAGTACTGCCTCGGCAGACTCTCAAAAGCAGTAAATTTACTGTCCACTCAGCTCTGCACCAAGCCCAGTAACATTAGCTATCAAGCCACGTGACACAAAGTATTACAATTTAGTGAACTGAATTGTTAACTGTACCTCTTTGATCACCGACAACAATTTACGAGATTTCCCGACTCGGAAATACATGAAGTCGGTCATCACACCATTTTTCAGGCAGATGATAATACCAAAGCTCACACTGCGCTGTCTTCTAGCGTCGTAGATGGTATTTGAAAGAAGCTGTTTTCAGCAGCGACGTACGTAAGGCGAGTATATGACGAATGAGATGCTCTTCTGATAAAATTCAGCTAATTTCTCTGTAACGCTGCTTATTGAGATTTGGTAGAAAATAATAAATACCAAAACAAGGTAACTCTGGAAAGAATGCAAACAGATGTTTTACTTATTAGTCGAATTAACAGCATACATAACGGTGAAAGTGGGATTAATTTAAATAGCAATGGAAAATATACACGGTGTATACATCATCGTACGTAATAGTACATGTCGAGGGGATTCCAAAAGGCTATTAGGCAAAGTACATTTATTTTGATCGGGTAAGCGAGTTTTATAAGATACTCGCCTTACTGACATAAGGAATACGTTGTAAGAAAGAGAGATTCTTGAAACAACGAACGTTGCGGAAAACCAACAGCACTGGGCGAACAAACGAGTTTACGCGCCGATCTGTAACACTGAGCCGCGATCCCAGATCATCGTAATTCATACATAACGATCAAAGTTCAAAATCTTCAACACAGCTTTACCCTTAAGCGACCGTGTACGTAGTTTTCAAAAGAGAAGATTACTTGGAAGAAAACACCGTCACTAAGTTGCCTTCGAGTTTGAAAAAATCGTTCAGCCTAAAGGCGAATTCATTCCTCGTGCGGTATTTGGCAAAATCATGATGAAGGTAAATGTACATTTCACATCAACATTAGAATAATAATATTTTTTTGTTGTGGGGCGTACAGTTGCAATTGTGAAATTTGTTTTAACTAAACATTCTTTTGACCTCCTTTAAGAAATAAGGTGCAACTTGGAGTAAAGCGAATACTTTGGACTTACACCGTATATCCTACATTATCAGAGTGACTGTAGATCAAAATATCGGTAATTATCGTCTTTGATATGACAAGACGGCAATTATGATGATGAAATGGCCTTTACATAGTTGTATATATATTTCAGAAGTAAAGGACAAGTGAACTGGCTCTTACCAATGACAAATCTGTGGAATTCCGAAATTAATCAGTTTCCAAAGTACGAAGACATTCGACCAATTCCTCTAAAGAGACCTTGATGTGTAATGGTGTCATGATAAACTTTATTTCCGCCTGTTTGCCTTGTCGCCATTTCACTCTCCAGAATATAATAATGTAATTTAACATTTCGCCTCTGCGGGACCAAGAATCATCATTCTGCAAGAATTCCTACTAGCCTGCTGCTCTTTCTCCCGAGACCTGATTTTTGAATTTGTTAGGGAGTTTACGAACATGGTTGTTACCACCCCGGAGGCGATCTCATCTAATGTTTTACTCGTTCTAGACGCTGTAAATGAGATGACCTAAATTTACTGTGACATGAGAGTTGACTTTCGCGCAGAAAATACTTATTCGAGGAAACTTTCTTTCATTTATATCACAAATTCACAAATATTCAGATTTCGCATTTCAACTCCCGCCACGCAGAAGCTATCCTGGAGTGTATTCTGACACATCCACTAATTCTACTATTCTCGATGTTTTCCAACAAATGTTAGGTCACTTTGATATTTTTCACACCTCTCCCGAAACGTATGCCTTATTGATCAGAGTGGCTGTTCTGACCATTTGTATGACACCTGCCAATAATTTAGTTCTAAACTACACAAATGCGGTTAATCTTCTTTCGTTTGAGACGCCCTTGCAAGCTAACTGCTTCAACACATATGAGCTGAGCAAAATGTACACATCAATGTACAAACTCTCTGACGTCTGCTCCGTTTGCTGTGCAGTAGAGGCATCACAATGCGGACTCAGTCGCCTACATGAGTGTCTTGGAAATCCCCATGAAGCAAATGTATTTCAAGCGGCAGCCGAAACACAATTCCCGACATTCACCATCAGTTCACAAGCCTGACAAATGCAAGACATGCACATGAAAATGGGCTAAGTTCGGATTTCTCACTGCACCATTGCTCTCAGTTTAAGAAGCGCCAAATCTGATCGTCATAACTTTGCTAACACTCTGTGTACCGTGCGGCTTGTAATTGTATTTGCCAGGTAAAGGAAAGTTTGTTTTTAATAGTTACAATGATTTCAAATTTATCAAGAAAATGTTAACACCTTGAAGATATGGGAATTACCAATATAACATAAGAGCCAACCTTTGACTTTTCTGGTGTCATTAGTGTGTGATAGCAGAGAGGTAAAGAAAACTTATGAATATTAATAGAGGTGGCCAGTTCTGAGTCTTGGTTCTGATAGTCACATCCAGCAATGTCTAGATCTGTCAATGGGGAAAAGCCGTTATAGGAAATTTGCAAGTTCAGAGAAACACATCACCCAATATTTACCGATATTTGAAATTCGTTGTGTGATAGTTGTGTGATCTTTGTGAAGAAAATCGAGATTTTCAAAAATCTAAGTAAGAGCAAACTTTATTCACTCTATGAGCTTAAGAATGGGCCCCGCAAGAGGTAGGCGCAAAGTAGGTAGTACAAGTCTGAGGATGCGAATATCTCTCCAAGGGAGCGCATTCTACCTTACATTTGCAGTCAATGTTTGAACCAGCTTGTGAATACAAACGCGCCGATAGACCTGGAGAACAAGGGAACAACCTGGGTCGATACCAATTTGAAAAAAAAGGCGTCTGGGTAGCGGAGTCGTAGTTTTCTGCGTCTTCCCTGTTGTCAGCGGCGAGTTTGATGACATCAAAAGCAACTTTGTCTGTCCTCATACTTGTCACGGATATCGGATAAGCGGTTTCGTAAACACTTCCTTCTGTTGATACATTTGACTCGTTCACTGCGGCATAAAACCGTAAGAAAATAAACGTACGGATCCTTACCCGGCATAGACTGAAAGATTCAGTCGTGTGCGGGCGCTCCGGCGCACTGCGACCTGCGACCCATGGGTGCGTTTCATCGTACGCCAGCACGGCTCGTTAGCCAGACAGGAGTCTTCCACATGATTTCGGGAAGCATCCGGCTGCACGAACAGCAGGTCTTGGCAAGCGAAGATGGGTGCGTTTGGGCATACCGCAATCTCCACTGCAGAGTTCTTATCGGCGCGTTTTTCCCACAACTCCTTGCGCTGTCGCCGATACGCGGGATAAGAACTCTGGTTCCGAGAGTGCGCGTACCGTTTTCGTCAGGAGAACATCCGATGAGGGCAAGCTGCCGATGGCTGTTCTTGCTCTCGAAGACCAAACGACACAGCCTCGCTTTGGCTGAACTTGGTTATGTTGAAGACGTTCGTTGTACATTTATACAACAGTTTACTCGAAAACAAATTTCGACAACACTCCAAGAACGTCAAAAATCTCATGTGGAAAGATCAAATTGTAATAATAATTCACCTATCTCGGCTTGTATCCTGAGACGTTTTTCATACGATAGCAACATAGCACTAACATTTTCATTTTCGCGCGGCTGGTTTGCGCCATCTTGTTCTCGCCTGTTCCCGGATCACAGCAGGGTTGTGTTCTTCGTTTTCGGAACAAATATCGGCTATTTCCTGAAATGAAGCGAAGGAAATCGAGCTTGCTCGGCATATCCGAGCACCGTTCTTTTGTTGAAAACAGTGCGCCGAAACGCACCCATTAGTAGGTCGCAGTGCGTCGGAGCACCCGCACACGACTGAATATTTTAGTCTATACCCGGCCGTGGTATCACGTTTGTTAATACGCGCCGTCTCGTTTATACTTTAACGCCATAATCCTTGTTAAAAATCATAAGCCATACCTGGAATTTTGTTTATTCGTCTGTTTTTTGTAACGGTTTATTTCTGGTTTCTGGTTTTCCATTTATTTCCTTGTTGCTAGCGTGGTGGCACAGTTTTAGGTTATCTAAATTCTACACACATGTGGAGGATAAGTTTCAAGGAATATATATATTGTTGTCGATTCCGATATTTCTTACAATTATGACGAAGAAACCCTAAGTCTTCAACCCGAAAGCAATAGGTTGAGTCATTAAGAGGTCCTGGACAAGTTAATCAGGGAACGGGGAGAAGGGGATCAAAACAAAAACTTGCAATATTCATTATTTGGTTACTATTTAATTAATACCTACTAAAAATATGTTCTATAACTTGAATTATTAATTAATTAATTAATTAATTAATTGAGTAAGTAATTTATTTATTTATTTATTTATTTATTTATTTATTTATTTATTCATCTATCTACCTATCTATCTATTTATTTATTTATCTATCTATCTATCTATCTATCTATCTATCTATCTATCTATCTATCTATCTATCTATCTATCTATCTATCTATCTATCTATCTATCTATCTATCTATCTATCTATCTATCCATCTATCTATCTATCTATCTATCTATTTATTTATTATTTATTTATTTATTTATTATGAAATCAAGGGATCAAGTCCCATTTACAGGTTCCTCCAAAGCTCAAAAGAAAACGGTTAAAAAACACTGAACAAGCCAGCACCAAACAAAACGTGTTTACAAAACTGAAATCAAGTGCAGGACATACACAGACAATACAGACAAAGCAAACAAATCAACAAGAACAGCTATTAAAATAAAACATGTCTTATTTCAGAATTAAATGAACCTTAAAAATATCAATATTATGATTATAACGAACCAGTTCATTACAGTTGCTCATACATCTGTTGAGTGGAGCAAATTGAAAAACATTGATACAGCTATACGAGGTGGTCTGAATGCAGGACAGGTGCACAAAAGTTTGCTAGGTGCATTTAAGCATAGCTTTGATAAAACATCCGGTATATTATATAACCATATCTGAGAGCTTGATACTGGTCAGCATGATATGAAATATGAGTGTTGAAACACAAATATTTTATGAATTTACGTTCAACATTTTCATGTAATTCCATATCTGATTTTTTTCAAGGGTTCCAGACAACTATACCAAAATTTCATAAAGCTCAAAATCTGAAAGTTTTGACATCAGGGCTGTTTTTGCGATAAGCGACCCAAATTGTAATTTTCTGAAGCCTCCTTTTTTAGCATGTCGTGAAACTGTCTATTATCAATGAAAGCTAGCTTACATTCATCGCTTGCATTTGCCTTCATTACAAATGCATCTACACGTTGTCCGTACCTTCTTTGCGTTTTGTTCATTTCGACACAATCTTCTTGAAACTCTTGCAAACGGGTTCGATACTCACTCACATCCTTATAGAAATCTGCCCCGTAACTATGAACTTTCTTCCAAAAGCTTTGATTGAAATGCTCGTACAACTTGACGTCAGCTTTGTTCCACTTCAAAATCTTTTTAGCGACCGATTCCGATATCGGATGCCGTTTGCTGTTAGTTCTTATGAACTTGCTGATGTACAATAGGTCATCTAGTTTCCAGCATAAAGCGTTTTTTAACAACACAAGCGATTCATCGAAGTAGTCAGAGATTAAAACTAAATCAAGTTCTCTGTCCAATTTGTCAATCATTTCATTAATTGCAGAATCATTGTCATGATAGCGGTGATCAAATCCCAAAACATTGGACATGCCATTCCTTAGAAGAATTCCTTTTCGTGCTCCGATTTTCGTGACGTATTTGTCAGGTTCTTCATGAATTCTTCGAGAGCGTTTTCACGTTCATTTAGTCCAACTTCACGTGCACATTCAAAGAAGCCAAACGCTGATTCAAACCTCTGTACAGGACTTCGTATAATGGTGATATACGTGGCATTAGGAACAACTTTATCAAGTTCAGGTCTGTTGTATGTCATATGGCTTGCTATGATGTTAAAATGAGCGCTCTGGTTACCTGGTGGTCTTTGGTATTGTAGCTTTGTATGGGAGAAAGGTTGACGCTCATTAAAATGATGTCCTATCTTCGGCAAGGCAAACGACAAACTACGATTGTATCCGAAACGCTGAATGACAGAATTGGCTGTAGTACTAGCTGTCTTATGAGTCTTGATAAATACTATTTGAGTGATTTCTGTGCACGAAATACTCCTCTTTCCATGGTTTCTGGGGGCGATTCTTAAAGCATCCGAGGCAAACCTGGAAGCAATCATACATATGCGAGTGATGAAACAGACTTCCCTTTCTTCATAAGTTTTGTTGATTTATGAACGTGAAAAGCTTGACTGTAGCAATTTTACAATGGAAAAATACCTTCTCGACAATCTTAGTAATGAATTTAATTTGCCTGATATGAGTTGTCTGATTTGTCCTTAATTGCACACAAGATGGCATGAGTACATGTAAGAAATGAAGACTGGATTACTGTGGAGTAGCGCTAGGAATGGCACCAACGACTATGAATCTGATTTGCGGATAATTTATTGCAAGTGTTAGGAATAATACTACTGTCGCCACTGGGACAGCTAAATGCTAGTTCTATGGATACTGATAGGCATGTATTCGACCATAACACACAGTCGTCCGTTGAACAGCCAATTTGTGCTGTTCGTAAGACAATTAGCGGTAGCAGTAATGAAGTGTTAACTGAAAGGTGTAACTGTACAGTTCTTCATCACCAGCTGTTGTTGATGGTAATCAAATCAATTTACAACAACTTTTCAACAGTTTTCTTTTCCAGTGCAATTCCTTACTCTAAGTTGTAGTTGTGTGTACTTGTAGTAAATGCATGGTGTATGATTGTTCCCTTTAGCTTAATTAATATTCATTTCTTAAAAAAATCTTTTGCTGTAAGTTTCAGCTTTAGTAAATAAATGGAGCACAATGTGTCTAGACAAAGCAAATAATGAAGTACATTATATTGTATGATTATTATTATCTCAAAAAAAACAAAACAGCATGTCGTAAGTTTAACTACGTAAGTAAAATGGGTCTGCGCTTTCGTACAAGTATGAGTGGACAAAACAGTGTAAAATGGTGAATATGGCATATGCGAATTATAATCCTGAAAGAGACAACGTGTTACAATCCTCCGAGTCCCGTACCGCTCAATCTCTCCACATTGATTTTACACTCTCTGGTTTAATTTCGACAAATGGCGGGAAATTTCAAAGAGTTAAAACCGATACATGCTGTTGCCAATTGTCTTACAAACCAATGTTTTTGGTTCACTCCTCACTATGGTAATTACACTTGGTTCTTTACATAGGAAGTAAATAGAAAACAGTTTCGGTACAATCTCCACCCCAGGTTTGTGAACGGTGACTCTACCTGACAACCTACAAAATTACCTTCTTCGTTGATCGGCTTTTATCCTGGTAGGTTACCTTACTTTAAATGATGTCTTTACCCGTTTGAGGTTGATTCCAATTCTATGAAAAGAGTCATCCAGACTATAAACGTTATTCTGTAAAAAACTTTACTTACTGACGGAAAGATGTGCTCAACTTGGTAGCTGAAGAGAGGAAGTGATCGTTCAACGCAGCAATGTAGGAAGCCATCACGAAAAATGTTATTACTATGATGCAGAGGAAAGCCGCCTTTCTTGTAACACCCATGCTGATTAATGTAGGTTTATCAGGGAGGACTGAAAGGAAATGAAGAACAACTAGTTAGGCAAGCAAGACTGAAGAGTTTTAAATAATAAATTTGATATTTTATTCTTTTTATTCACCCGCAGCAAGACAGCACAAGGTGCGTAAAAGGGTTAAGTGAAACCTATATTGATCGTTATACTTGAGATATCAATAATTAATAAACTAATATCAATAGTGATCGGTAATCTTGAACTACCAATAATTTATAAACCGAGGGATTACGTCTTGTATGTTTCTGAACAGCTCAAGTTTAGAACTCAATGTGTTTCGAGTTTGCGTGGCAAATCTATTTTTGTACATGCATCACTCAATGCAATGATATTTCCCGGCTGATCTGATGATTTGTCCCAGTTTTTTATCCTTGCATCAATTTTTTAATCAATGCGATTACTGCAGCTCAACACAAATTGAGGAGCACATTTATACCATAGCACAACGTTTGGATAGAATCGCTTCAGCCATGTCTGAGTAATGACTGAGGACATAAAACATCATCGAAATGGTCACCGGGCACCATGTTGGATCGTATCATGGCACAAATTGACCTTCATGTGTTTATCATTGTCATCATATGATCTTTAAATTATACACGTAAATACACTTGGCATAATTGTTGTGAACGTAAGAAACTTGTGCTGGTTGCCATAGCGATACAAATTGACATACTTGCGTATGCCATCTATATTGTCCTTATTAAGTTTGTATGACATTTGTGTAGACACGTCTGCATGATATATCTTAATGTGACAAGACAAGTGGCTGCCGTCCATATTTGATCATATTGTGACATATGGTGGTATTCACAAACATTCTGGGGGGCGGCAGATTTCAGGGGGGGGGGGTGTTGAAAACATTCACATCTTGCCAATAGGATATCTGAAAAAAATGACATTTCACAGGCGGAGACTTGAAAATTTATTGAATATGAAATTCCTTCTCGAATATTTTCTGGCACTTTCATCTCCTGCCATTTTCATTTTCGGTGCGCTCTTCGGGAGCAAGATTAGGCTATATTAAACGATTTATCCATCATCTAAGCAGTCACATTGAGGGAAAACATTTAGGTCGTCAAGATTTCTACTGACCCAACCCCTATGTTGTGGAAAACTCTCCTCTCCAGTGATCTGAAGTTTCAAATTAACATTCCAATAACAATTTGGGAGATAATTATTTGATAACATTCCCTATTGACAATACATAGGGTCTAGGTCAATGTCAAACGTTCGTGTCTTCGTATGTACATTTTTTGAGTCATCAATAATAACTAGAAGCTTCAGGTCAAACAACCTTTGAATAACAATTTGGGAGATGAAAACCTGTGTGTTTTTCATAGTTTCTGGTGAAATTCCAAAATAAATTTCCATGCACACACATTCACTTGTAACCACCTTAGTCTAATCCAGTACATTAATATCAATTATCAAATGTCTATAAATACACATATTTAGCTAGTTATGTATTGTAAAAACATACTCATAGTTTTCTCATCGACTACAATGTATAGAGGATTCAAAATCACATTTCTTGTACATGCACATGTACACTTGTTATGCACCCTCTTCTAATCAAGTACAATCATGCCAATTATTCAGGGTCCATATATGCACAAATATTGCAAGTTAGTCTTTTGTAACTTTCCTGGTTTGAATCTTGAGAACCGAACGCTACATAGCAAATGTTCAACTTAGCAATCGACACACGTAGAAACATTTTTCTTTGTGTCAGTGTATATTCTCAGCCAGTTTTTCTTGCTGTTAGGAATTCCTGTTCAAGTTTTCTAGGCAAATTGTGCATTTTAGCAAAAATATCAAGAAAAGTAATTTCTTGATTTAACTTCCAAATCAATCTACATTCCAGAAAAAAAAACTTTCATATTAAGGTTTCACATCATTGTATCCCTTTAGATGAAATCTTGCTTATCTCGACATATTTCACGTTGCTGTACAATGAATGGTACTGTTGAACGTGCAAAGATTTGACAAATCGCTATCATTAGATGACGCACGGTTTTAGTATAATATAATCTCACACCCCAACGACCTGGAATGAGATTTCTCACACGAGTTTGAGATATGTTGTCTCACATGAGCCGCATTATCCAAAATCGTGACAACTCTGTCGTCTGCAACTGTACTCTGACCTGCTTATTTTGTAGTTCTGGTCTGTGTGTTACTCGTCGTGCCATTGGGTAACATTTTGCTCGTGGACGAAACAGGCTGTTTATCATCCAATAAGAACTCGTGTAATATTTACTGGAGAGTGTGAGACTATTTCTGAGAGTGTGGGATCGATTTTTCACACGCCGTTGATCCAAAACTCACAGCGGCAAGGAATGTGAGAGCGTCATTTCATTCACACCACATTTTTACTTGTTGAATTCCAATTAAGTCATATTTGAAAAAATCGTTCTGGATCATTATTTTCTTGTGGGATGTGGTTTCGTTAGATAATTTTTTTCTTTTTTCCTACCTTGTCTTTTCTACACACATACATATTACCACAATTACACAACACATATCAATTATGAAACCATAGCTATTAGTCCGAAAACTTTCCAATGTTCTGTCAAAGGCAGATATGTCAGAGTCACAATGCTTCAAAGGCTCGTCCTGATTAGACATGTAAGACCTTGTTAATTCAAAAAATCCATATTTAAAGATAAGCATCTTTGTACTAATTTTTTTTAGAAATTTCATTCCATTTTTTTCTCATGTTAAGCCATGAGTTGAGTCATGACAAAACTAAACAAAACTAAAACGTAAACGGTCTTTTAACAAGTAACTGAATTGTTCCCTACTAAGTTATAATGAAGATGTCAATTATAATGAAGATGTCAATTTTTGAAAACGAAGTGTCGCTGACTTGACAGACGGGGTAATTCCTCTAGCCACGTTCCCTCCATCTCAAAAGTGGGACCGCAATTCAGACGCTTCACTCTCTGCCAAAAAGAAGTTGAGTGCGCCCCCATCGGTAGACGCGAATACCTAAAACGTAGCGAGCAAACTCGATCGGTGCGTCTAGATTGATGTTACGTCTATCTGCCCAGGTACCGCCGACTGGTAAATTTTGTCGATTTTACAAAATAATCACACAACAATTCCCGAAGGCTGATATACTGACTTTACAAATTTTTTGACGTCGACCAAAAAAGTCAGAAGGGAAAGTAGAGCTGTTCACAGCTGCCCTCCCACTAGCATAAGCGGAAAAAAGTCCTCCCATTGAATTGATGGTGTCCGCTAACTTAAAGAGCTGCAGACGAACACCTTTATTTTCTCAAACAGGGTCATTTTTGACACCTGTATACCGCATTATGACATACCGGCTAATACGTCACTTTCCAAAATGCGTAATGAAAGAATCTGTAATTCCGGGGCAAAAGATGAGACGTGGTCATTGAACTAAACATATCTCTTTGTTTTATCACAAAGACAACCCAAGACATCGCGAGATAATCGGTAAAATGAAGAGTATTTTGTTCATTATTCGACTACACGGACCGTAGCATATCCTTCAGATGGGCAAAATGTTGACATCCATTGACGAGGCGTTTCATACATGGGTTCAGCTAGTCAAGGCAGTGCCCCTAGATTTACTGAGATAGAGATTTTCTTTCATCCGCAAGGCCCATTAACACAGAGACAAATATGCAAATGTCATAACATAAAGGAAAGAAGCTGGATCTGACGACGAGTGTTGATGTAACTGGAACTTATTTATTGAATACGGAACCATGACTACGCCTGACGGCGCAGTCAACGATACATGAATCTGCCTGTGTGTCAGTCGGACCAAGTTAGTTTGTCCTCTGTTGAGTCTTGGTCACTCCACAGAGGAGTGACCGTGGTCCAAGTTCTCGTTTCGGTCAAAGTTCTAGTTTCTGAGTGAATGTCCTGTCTCGGTCACTCCACAAGAGAGTGACCGTGGTTATCGGTCCTCGTTGTTCGGTCACTCCACCAGAGAGTGACCGTGGTCCAAGTTAAGTCCTCTGTCAGTTTCTGGGTTAGTGTGTCCATTATACAGTATCTTGGCTATGTCGGATGCCGACGCCATAAAGAATATAATAAGACAATACTTTGATTTACCGACATTAGAAAAGATTACAAAAGTAGAAATTATCACTTGCCCGTGCGTGGCTTGCTACAATTTTTGTTTCAAACCCACGCCATGAATAAATTAAAATGATGACAACGGCTCAATATTACGATTGGTTGAAACACAATAGAACATGAGGGTAGTACGCAGAATACCCCCATGAGAAAGTAAGTTACTGGGTATTTCTTGTAAATGTGTAAATGAGTGAGATCATGTTGTCGATACTGTGCTGGTATTTCGTGGCGCCAACATTGTTAGAGTCCAAACAAAGAAACGTCAGCTTGATCACTTGCGTCCCAGAACGCTAACTTAATGTATTGTGAGCGTGAAATATTACTATCCTGTGCGCCAATTTGGAAGATTATGACATGGGCCAATTTCGAAATAGAAAATGACCTCATTTTCAAAATAATACGTCCGTTCCCTCTGAGTTGAGAATATGACAAAGTACATTTCTTTAAAAGAAAGTCTGAAACACGTGTGATTCATAATCATAAAATGCATGATCGCTATTAACCTTAAAAATAATCCTCGCGTCTTTGGCGGGTAATAATTGGGCTCGTTTGGCCTCGAAGAATAATAGTAAAGAGCGTGTAGGCATTCGGATGGCGGACTTTGTGCGTCTTCTTGTGACCATCTCTTGGTTTGCCGTCAGCATTATAATAAATAAAGCCTGTTCGTAAATCTTACTAACAAGAAAAACACGCTGGCTTAGCGTAAAACGGAAATAGAGATCAAGCATTGGTGTTCAAAAAATCTTTGCAAAAAATGGCTTTCAAATAGATCCTCATTCGTAGGGAAATGTGTGACTTTATGGAATGATGGTTTTTTTGGACTAAACACTGTTAAAGTTTTGAGAGAAGCAAAAAATGAACGTTTTCAGATTCGGGCATTGAGCGAAAGTAAAACAATTGAATTTCATACAAAGGGAAATTTGCATAACTAAAGGCACGAGTTGACAATGAGAGGCAACGAAAAAAAATACACAACGGTAACTAAAAAATTAAAGAAAAAATATACAATACATGATGTAGATAAAATTCACATTGCAATAGCATACTGAATCGTGAAACAAAGAATTCTGCTTCTGAGGGTGTGACATCAGGCAGTATGAAGGAGCCGGCCGTTACCCCGCACACTACGAGATCTCACACAATAAAATCACAGCAAATGTCAATGTGTCACTTAACAGCTGATAAAATAATTAAGAAAAGTCACAGTTATAACAAATGCAGGTAAAATGTTTTTGTAAAGTACGTTCTTTAAAAAAAACAGTAAAGTCAAATGTTTTTGTATTTTTTGTTCTTTCATTTTGAGTCCTAGTTTCTTTAGTCAGTTATTTTATTCTCATGGTTATTTGTTCTTAGCGCACAAAGAAAATGTCTTTACGATTGTGTCCGTAAGGTAATCTTTTACTTCTTTGGGTAGCTTGAGTTCAGTTTCTTTTCCTGGCGCTTGTATAGTTCGTTTCAATTGGTCGTTGTTCTGTCAAAACTGGTTGGTTTGTAGAGTTACCGAGGTTGGTTAATTTCCTTTCAGTAATTCTATTCAGCGATCTCGTCGTTTGAAAATTTTCTCACAGTGATTGCATACAAACGCAGGTTTCGAAATGGCAATATAATCGAAAAATTGAAAGCCAAGAATCGTACTCAAAAATTTCCTTCTCTCTCCCAACCCGCTTGTATTTATAATATTTAAGTATTCCATCCCGCGTGTAAAGTAGGCTCGAAGATTTGCTATGTGTTACTTTGTCGTAGATATGCGATTAACGAGCCTTTTAAAAATTAAAAAGAAATCAGAGAGCATATTCTAGTTCTCACATTAATCGAAAATACAATCATTAAAACAAACCTATCATTCTAAATTTCAAACTTACTGATCGCATCATAGAATTACTGCATGGTTGTTGTTGATCGTTGATTATGAGTGGCCCGTTTCCTCGTCACAGGAAGAGTGGATTCTTCGTCTTCAAGATGTCGTTCTTTGGGGAATTGCTCGATGTGAATCTTCAAGTTCATAGTTTCTTGAGAGCTGATCGTAGAGGATTTACTCACACGGGGAACTCGCTCGTCGGCAAAGTGGTTCGGCGCTTGGCAATGGTGACTTTCGTGCTTCGGGGAATTGATCGTAGAGCTTCTCGCTTGGCGACGAGAGGTGACTGATGACCCAAAGTCAGTCTTCTCAACACTCGTCTCAGATCCAGCTTCTTTCCTTTATGTTATGACACAAATATGAGTCCCGAAGAAGGTCAGATCTCAACAAGAGCTGAATTTGTCTCGCTCGAAGTCTTTCTAAGTATATCAAAAGTTATTCTTAACAACAGTTTTTTTTAATTTCTATCCACCGAGGACGAAATCGGTAATTCTCTAGATTTTGTGGCTTTAATCATACGTCCTGATGATACTCAAATTATGATTGGCGACTTTAGCTATCGTGACATCATATGGAATAAATCTGAAATGGTCTTCGTGTACCCAAATATCCACATTCTACACGCTATGATCGTTTTATTATCTGTTTTGTCAATCATCATGGATTACTACGACTTGTCGATGAAAGCACTTGTAATGAGAACTTTCTAGATCATGTGCTGTGTTCTATTCATCCGACTGTGTGCAGGCTCTTTTCATTCGTAAAGCTGTTATATCATTCACAAGGCAATAGTTTGTGATTTACACGTAAATCATAATAGGGAGAACAAAGAGAGTAATCTTACAGTCTACAATTACTAGAAAGTCTGCAGACTTCAAACATCTTCGTCGTTTACGCTCGTCAAAACCCAATAATTCAGATAAATTTACATTAATGAGTTGCCTGTATTATTGTATAATACACGTGAATTCACATGAATCCACATGAATACAGGCTTGCTGAATACAAAAAATGGATTCTTGACTGTATTCATCTGTATATGCACTCTTCAGCTAAAATACAGGGATTAATCAATGTTAATACAGTAAGAATAATAGGTTTTCATGGAGTGTTTACGCTCGTCATTACCCTAGTGCCTTTTTAGAAAGAACTCCAACACCCGATGACTGTGTACAAATTTTATTTGACTTTCTATTTTCCACAATCAATGAATGTGTACCAAAAGTTAACAGCGCCTATAAGAAGCGTATTTTAACATTTTACCAGTATAATTTATGAGCCATAGAGCCTTTCCGGTGGCCAAAATTTTTTGAAGTAATAGATTTATTTGATCTACACGTATAATTATGTAAACCTCTGTAGCAAGTTTGGCACTTTGTAATCCGTGTAATGATATTTTTGCTAGACCACCTGGAGGTTTCATCACTTTTTCTTAAATATCACGTGAGTTAGGGTCAGCAAATCACATAACTGGATTGTACGCAAGATGTGATGAATGATAATCACCTATATAGATCAACAGCAGTACTGTATCTGAAAGTTCACAATGTCAGAAACGGCACCGCATCTTGTTTACCAATGCAGTGTGTGGAATTAGAAATGCACATATATGTATGCACGTTTCAAGACCATGTATTCGAAGTTCATATAGTGTGGAAAACTGCTCGACCCCTTTGTGTAATGTTTTCTTTGATATGTACTTTCTCAGATGATGAGATGTGTTAAAAGTCGTATGTGATTTACTGGACACACTTTTTGTCATAATTATGACGGTAGCTTAGAAACGTGCAAAGGAATACCCTAATAATTGAAGGTTAATGTAAATTTGCATGGCATCTGATTCTACACACCATGTATACCGTTATTACAATAATTCCAATTTCAATTAGGTATCTGCTTTGCTATAACCTGATGCAGGCATACTTTCTTGTAACCTTCCAAAGTGGTTTTTTTATTACTTATCATTTCCATTCTGAGCCAAACTATATGGGGATATTGTGTTAATTCGTCCATATAGTCAAATCAAGAAGCCCATTTTAATTCTTGCTGTCATATGTTGCATATGCCTTGGCAAATGCCTGTGTACAATGGCGTTTGGATCAGACATCCAACAAAGAGGCAAAAATTAAAATATACTTATGGTTTGATTTTCATTGCAAACGTTCCAAAAGACATATTACATAACATTTATACGATAAACGAAGAATGTTACAGTGTGTTAAGAAATATACATAGATGATGCAATTAAGCATGACAGTAAAATGCATATTTAGGAAAGTTAATGATAAAAACTTTTTAGAACATGTCGCCCATTTGGTGCAAGAGGTCTCTGATAATTAAATATACTGTTATGTGGGACACAGAAGAACAAGTTTCATGAGAACTTTGCGAACTTCCACCAAGTCTACATTTACAATACGTGTTTTGATAAAACTAAATGCTATTGATATATGACAACTTATGCTTAATATTTCTTTGAAATTATTCTTACTAGATTACTCAAGTCACTTCTTAGTTTTCTGATTTAAAGCGATGCCTGTCGGTTAATCATTTTTTTTTATATCGCCGCAATGCATTACTATGGATAATTCACTTGTTAAAGAAAGTTTTCTAACAGTTAGAACATCATAAGCACATGCTCACTTAAAATAAATCATTAAAGTTCATATGTGATGTCTTTTTCAAACAGTAGCTGATACGATAAAATGCGACAGACTACTAGTCGTCAGAATAAGTAAGCTGAATCACAGGCATCGGTAATATCTTTTCAGGATTGCAATCTATAAAGTAAGTACAAATAACAAAATAACACCACCCTAAGAGGTACTTCAAACACATTGTCAAGGAATAATGTCCATCTTCAATGCACTTTTCTTCCTCATCTGCACTCCCTGAACATTTTTCGTTAGATCCTGAAAATAAAAATGTACGAAAAAAGGGATATATTTACTTTGATTGAACTTTGTGTATTCAGTATACAATTACTTTGGTCAATGCCAAGAGGCTATACGGCATATCTCGTCTGTATCTAATAGCAACCTCTTATTGCGATTGCTCATTGCACTATTGCAAAGAAGAAACAAGAAACATACAACAACATCCCACTTCACCTTCAGCCAAACTTGAAAAGGGCTTAAACAGCAAATTGGCATTGTAAACAACTTTATAAAACATTAAAGTGTCGCCATCTGTAACATGTCATAATATTTGTTACATTGTTTTGAGGTTAATATAAAATAGTTTCTAACAGAAATCTCTCAGACTAAGATTTTGAGTCTGAATAAATTCACCATATTCCTCCAATGGCTCTTACAAATGACATGTCACTTGAATTCAAAAAATCATCAGCTTCAGAAGTATGAAGACATTCAATCAATTTCTCGGAAGTGCCTTGCTCACACCCGACAATTTTCCCAAGATCATGTGCAATGGCGTAGTTATTATTATATTAATTAAATTATTAATTATATTAATTAAAGCCCAATCGACTGTCTGTAATTTCATAATTACCTGCAAAATCGCTTTTTGGAATAGTCCATCGGTCAATAGTGATGACAATACAAATTCTGCGCTGATCGACTCAGCACTTTAACCAAAAGCAGTCACTTTGTTCGGATCACCTCTAAAGACTATCGAGAAAGAATATTATGACGAAGCTTCACTCTATTTTACAAATCATTGGGCGAACGTTTTATTGTAGATTTTGAATGGAATATCTAAACACACAGCTTTACTGATTAAAACTGGCGATAACACGCAACAGTTTTCTTCTCTTTTGTGATAACCGTCGCTGTCGTCATCATTTTTATATACCCTAACATCATCGTCGTCATCATCATCATCATCATGAACAACAGCAACTTAACCCTCTTCAAAATTAGTTTCTTTATTTCCTACCAATCTAACTGAGGCCAAAAAATTGCTTTTTATTTGTTTCTGGTCAGTGCGCGCGTCACTTCAAAGTGTGCGCGTCGAGACTTTTTTTTGAATTTTCAAGGTCTCTTGAAGCAGTTCTCATTCGCCGTATGGTGTTGTGCTCCGAGGTCAAATGTTAACCACATCATAGGCCTTTCTACCCTGTTCCAGAACATGTACTTTTCCCAAAACCCATTGCACTTCAGGCAGGTTTTAATTAGCATGTATCGAGCAGGGGAGTTTGGGTAGTTTCTCCTAGAAGACATCCTATAACGGAGGTGCGTTCCAGAAACAAGCATGGACGACCTCCGTTTACATAGCATGTCATTCATAGCCTTGTAGATGCTATTCAAGTCATTAAAGTGTTATAACCCAGGGGTCAAAGATCCTGAAGCCCTTTGGTCTCGTCGACCATGGTCCAGAGGGACCGTGTGTCGATGTTTCTGTATCATCGACGCTGCATAAAACTGTTCGAGGATCTGTCTTGTGGTATCGTGAATTCTGGCGACCTATTTGTTTTGAACGACGAGCATCGTGACTGTTCAGTGGAAGCGAAAGTTGCCAAGGATATATGAGGTCAGTCCCAGTTGGCTCCAATGACAGCGCAAGTTGGAGACGTGTCAGAATTTGGAAAGTGTACATGACATTCGATCTGAGAGAGAGTTTTGATAAGACTGATGATGTAACCAAGACGCCAGTACAGAACGCAATTAAAGTGCTATGGGGTCAGCTTGAAAGTTTGAAATAGACATCGGAGAGAGAGAGGCGGGACAGACATATTGATGTGTAATAATCTATCAGTTGCTATAATAGGTCAATCTTCCAGGCTAGGGCACAGAATTGACAGACTTGAAGACCGGAGACATCTCTTTCATGTAGATACCTTGTGTTCTTGTTCACTGATTTCTAACGTTACCACGATCATACGTTTGAATTTAAACTAATATACAAATTTTTGGCAGCACTAGTGCGGTACTGCTTTGAGTTTATATACGCACGAAAGTGTGATACATCATCTGTCAGGCTCTTCCACTCACTGTTGTCTTGGGAACGTACAAACTCAAAAACAGACAGTCTTCCACTTGTTTATCCTCTATGGGAAAGGAGGGGTTGCGGGGTTGAATACACGTCACCGATCTGTATTTGGTGACGTTGCATTCGCCCTTCTATGAAACTTTGGGCTTGCGTAGTGAGATTCTCAGTTCACCAACCCCTTGAACACATTCATAGTTCACTTGACATCAACATCCTTATGAGAAAACCCAGCTGACTTATTTATACCCGGGATTTAACGATCAGAATTCTAGATCTGATTTCAACCAGCGGATCGACCTCCGCATTGTAAAGATTCGCCGCCAGATATGCCACAAACCGATTGAAAAGCATGCTGTGGGTTGGGGAGTAAAGTTGTGAACAAGTCGTGACCTCTGACCCATATTATACGAAAGGAGACCAAGCCGCCAGGTCACGTCATACACTTTAAACTATTGTCGATGAGGCTAAAATCGTATGGAAAACTTTAATGTCAGTTTAGGGAGATTGTGTTGAAATATCGTTTCTGACGCCTATTGTACTACACAACAAAGAATCTACAGCAAAACACATGACCAATGCAAAACCAGACAACATTACTCTTTAGTTCTTCTGACATCGTTTAAGTGTGCGCAACAGATCTTTAGCTGTGAATAGGCTATTCAATTTCTCAAGGCCACTTGGCTTCTCATGCAGAATTTAAAGTGGGGAATTGTTTGACTGCGGGCCATTTGGTGTTCCATCTCGTTTCAATTACTTGACCCAAAATGGCCCAGCGCCAAACAGACAGCCATTATAACGCTGATGTTTACTGGTAAGAGAGCGTTTACGTATTGTGGGAGGACTTAGTTGAAATGTGTCGATTAATTTACTTTGATTTTTAAGATGAAAAAGTGGGCTGAATGAATGTTATATGGAATATATTAAATGTATTTACGTCTGTAATACAGTTGGGCAGCTTTCAGTCTAATTGCCCAGACTCTACGGTGGATTTTCCATGATCTGATGATGAAATTGTTCTTCTTTGCGTTCAGTAATTTGAGTGAAGTGTCGATTTTTGTATGAAGTAATAAAGATACGAGATGCTCTGTGCCTATCGATTTGTTTTCTTCACCTACTTAAACGTTTTTATCACGAAGCCAAAACTTTTTTAATAGTATTTTAATGAACAATGTTGAGCCTTTTTGGTAATTTTATCACTTTTAGACGCAATTTACATCAGCCTTTCATTGATTTATACATGGAGTAATCTGTTCACACTTGTTTGTTTATTGTCTTTGTTTATAATTTTTTCTTTTGTTCATTTCAGTCTTGTTAGACGTGTGTTTTTTGTCATTTTTATCTTTTCTCGTTTCTGCTAGAAATAAGCCTGTAATTGGGGCAACCTGTTGGTTCACAAATAAATAAATGAATAAATAATACACAAAAAACAAGAAATAAATAAATAAATAATAAATAAATAAATAATAAATAAATAATTTAATAAATAAATAATAAATAAATAAATAAATAAATAAATAAATAAATAAATAAATAAATAAATAAAAAAAAATAAATAATAAATAAATGAATAAATAATACACACAAATGACAACGTTTCCCATGGGAGCCCCTACTTCCCAATAAATTGCGTATTCCAAGAAAAAGTTGGTAGATATCATATTCATAATCTTTGAACTTAAAAATCTACGGAGGCATGTTGTTAAAACTATGAAAATAGATCTACAACCAGTTAAAGCATATCCACTTTTACTTTGATATACAATTTGGAATCTGCTTTGTCCGTGCCATGTGTCCTCAACTGTTCTGTTGCTTTACCATGTTTTACTGTACAGCACTAGCGTCAGCAGTTTTTTTGCTACAAAACGGACACTTCGGTTTAATTTTTGACGCCTCAAGGTTTCAAAGACGACACGCTTGCCTTATATTCAGAAACTACAGGGTCATTTTGTTTTGATACATAGGCTGTGCTGAATGGCATGCTATCAGCGTCACAATTGCTAGAGGCTATGTCCCTGTGTACACCTATAAACTAAAAAAACAACATCAACAAAAAACAGGACAATGAAACAAGGTCAACCGGTGCCACTTTCTTTCAGAATGTTGTAAAGAGATAGCTCATCCTGATGGGTCAACGGTTATAACTAATGTTCATGGACACGATAAAATCTATTTGGATACAAACCCAACTTTATGAGGCGCGAAATGAAAAAAAATAATTACACAATCACACAACTCTCGTTACAACAGTTGACTGCAAAATGTTATATAGAAACTCGTTATGGAGACAGCTGGGACTCGGAAAATTTTAAATATATACATCCTCGTTTACGAAATAAAATAGTGACTTCAAAATGTTCATATGATGTTGGTTGTCAACTGGATTTACATACAAATCGTGGAGCTCAAACTGCTGCATACGCAGTCACTAACCTGCGTGTTTTTTTCTACAGTACCAAGAGTACTTTCTTTTTGGGTAATCCCAAACTAACCAGTACACTAAGTGAAACTAACACAATCGGAACTTATTTTGAATAATTGGATTGCTTTTATTTTTATGTTACACATTTGGTTTTGTGAGTTATTTGCGATATTGCAACATTCAGCCATTTGGCGACTATCATTTTTGAGAAATTTGCAAAATATGAAAATCCGATTATCACAAATTAGTTCCAATCGTGTTAACTGTGCTACATCAAAATAGTCAAAAACTAACCCCTAAACTAAGTAAAACTATGCTTCATCAAAAAACGTCACGCCGAACAGTTGTTAATTTCTAAATTTGCTTAGTCAGTGTGGTA
Source organism: Ptychodera flava (assembly GCF_041260155.1). NCBI lineage: Eukaryota > Metazoa > Hemichordata > Enteropneusta > Ptychoderidae > Ptychodera > Ptychodera flava. Next base: position 30,828,807 of record NC_091930.1, read on the forward strand.
GAGTAAACATACTCCCTGCATCTGTTCAAAAAGCGTTTTTGTCTTCAAGTATAATGCTTGGGGTTTTAGTCTTTTGTTCTCTTCAGAGTAATTTGTTTGATAGTAAAAATGCAATTTAAGGCAGAATGAGGTTTATTGTTATGTGACTTATAATTGAGAAAACAAAATAAGAAAGTTTAGTAGGTTATACAGTACTGGTTTTTGAAAAGACAATATACTGCAGACCTTTCTGCATTATTTTCTCTGTCGGTAGATTGAAAGAGGAAGAGTTTGGGATGATATGTATAGCTCAGAATATGATAAAAGACAGTGATATCATCAATATTGACAGTATTGTGTTCTAAGACGCAATTTTATTATACTAATGATGTACATGTCACTAAACCCACCTTGTCTAGAAATGGTTCCTTGTGAAATTTTGACGGTTTTTGGTCTGGTTTATAGTGTGTTGCTACATTATTTTTACTTTTTTTTACTAAAGAAAAAAATAAATGTTGTTTTGGTTACAATAAAATTGTGCAAACTGTGTGTTCTTACGTTTTTGCATGTATATTGGATGAAATTTGCAAACTTGAATAATCAAAGTCTTTGTTTTGCAAAATGATTGTAATGTTAGTGTTCTCTGTGATTTGAAAGAAGCTTGTATTGGGTTCATGAAAATGGTGTTAAAGACATTTTCTTGGAATCATAATTTGTAGACAACAGAATCTAATATACATTTAGACATAGTTTAGTAATGGGATGTGATAAATTCTTTAGAATATCGTCAGAAAGAGAAGGAAATATGTGAAAACCATTGCAAATTTAGAATACTGGTGGCGATTTTGAATATTTAATGTGGTCACGTGACCAGTATTTGAATATTTGGCACAAGTGTTTCATTGTTATTCATTTTATACATACTTACCATCGGAAATATCTAATAATATAAGTTGCTGGATGTTATGTTACATTATGCCTTGACTGATCTAACCCTCTATAGAGGGACTGTGACTGATCACTGACTGATCAAACCCTTATACAGGGCTTTTGTTTACATTACATTTAGCAGGCCAAAACTATACAAAATGTCAGTGTTTTTTCATAATTTTTGTCACAATATTATATCAGTTTATACTGATGTGATAGAGAGCAATAGTTTAGTTTTGAAAATGATAAATTAATGAGGAATTTCTATGAAACTAAAGTAATATGTTGAAAAAATACAATATTTTATATATTGGCGGCCGTTTTGAATATTTAATGAGGTCACATGATCATGATTTGCATTTTTGGGACAAGTATTTTATGGCGATTTCAAAATTATATTGGTAAGGGGGGGACAGTCTTTGCTAATTTAAGAAGTCAGACGTCATACTAGATGGTATTTCTAAATGTCAACTCAACCCCAGGCCCTTGGCGTGCAAAGGGTTAACGGCATGAATGTTAGCAGGGTTGACAAACACAGGTTCAACTTAGTGAATCGCGGCTTTTCTCACTTCTCCTTAAGCATTTACTTCTTGCTTGGCCCCTAAACTAGTTTGATCATGTCAACGGAATGTATGAATTTTCAGCTTGGTTAGACGTGATATCTTTCTACTGTTTTTAGTATTTCTTGTACTTGTATGATCATAATTTATTGTCAAAGCTTTTCTTTCTTTGGATATCAGAATATCACAAGGAACGTTTTACTCTTTATTTTATTTTCTATTGCACCTAGGTTCAATGTAGAACTCTTAACTTTCAAGTTTGCTTAGTACTTTTTGGCAACATCATTATTTTGTCAAGCCAAAAGAGTCAATTGTTAATCGAGACTGACATGATGATTCCATTTCCCTGTGTAAAATACTTTGCATTTCTTCACTTAACTCTTTCATTTGATGTATCATTAATTTTCTGATTATGAGATTCTCCTGTTAAACGGCTATATGTATTCCTTTTCCCTGAATTATCATATACCCATGCCCGTGTCGCTTCATCTTTGCGACGTTTACCGTAAAATATCAGCCTTGATGTTTTATGGTAAACATCGAAATATACAAGCATGGGTCTAATATTTCACTTGCTTTTATATAGTGCTGGTGTCCCTGATTATTTTAAGGTCCATTATTTGCAGTCCGATGGCGCATTGTGGCCATACTCTTCACATCATTGGACGCTTTCGACATTTGAAATTAAGTACTAGATATACCATGTACGGAACAAGAATACTGTTTATTTCTATTTTTTTTCAATTTAAGCTAATATACAAATTTGTCTAATTTGTCAGCCCTGCGGTACTGCTTTAAGTTCTACGGCGCACGATAGAGTGCTGGAAAGAGTGCTGGGTCATCTGTCAGGCTCTTCTACTTACTGTTGTCTGTCGGAGAGTGCACATTCAAAAACAAACAGTCGTCCGCTCGTTTCTCCTCTATGGTAGAAGGGTTTGCTGGGTTGAAAACACGTCACCGATCTGTGTTTGGTAGCGTTGTATTCGCCCTTCTACGAAACTTTGGGCTTGCGTAGTCAGATTCTCAGTTCACCAACCTGTGTCTCGGAATACGGTATTCCCTTGAACACATTCATAGTTCACTTGACATCAACATCCTTATGAGAAAACCCAACTGACTTATTTATACCGATCAGAATTCTAGATCTGATTTCGACCAGCGAATCGGTCTCCGCATTGTAAAGACTTGCCGCGCCAGATATGTCGCCAACAAAGAATCTACAGCGAAACACATGACCAGTGCAAAACCAAACAACATTACTCTTTAGTTCTTCTGACACGGTGTTCGCAACAGATCTTTAGCTGTGTATAGGCTATTCAAAGCTGTGAATAGGCTATTAAATTTCTCAAGGCCACTTCTTGCTCATGCAGCATTTAAACCGGCGGGCTGTTTGACACGGGGTCATTTCGTGTTACTTGACCCGAAGTGGCCCAGCGCCAATACAATACGTAAACACTCTCTTACCAGTAAACATCAGCGCTGATGTTTACTGGTAAGAGAGTGTTTACGTATTGTGGGAGGACTTGGTTGAAATTTGTCGAATAATTTGCAGAATACATGTGGATAAACGTATCCAGAGAGTATCACTGCGTCATATAAACAGCGTTCCTTAGAATCCATGATAGTTTGTCACAACCTTTGTATCTTGTATTGCTGCTTTGATCTATTATCTGTCAATAAAGCTACAAACTGTGATAATCAGTAGTTTACTAAAGAACTTCATAACAGAGTTGTTGAGCACTGAGACAGCCAAGCGTGCATGCTTATCAGAAGTTAGTGTGACAATCAGTCTCTAATAAAACTATCGTTTTGAATTTGAAACGTCTGCTTACTCCTCACTTGGTAACCTAGAATTGAATGAAAAGTTAATGTGCTCAATTGCAGAGTGATTTGGTTGGTGCATGAATCATATGAGTAAAAAATATGCCATATTAAATGTCGAAGATGGCAAATTTTGCTGGCTAGCACATGTAAGGACAATAGAGAACCGCGAAACCAGGGATACGAACAACTGCTCCTAACTCAAAATGACGTAATGTAAATATGGAGCCAAGGGTGTTCCCCTAACTCGGTCTGCTTGTAGGCATGGAATAAGTCATGAATTCGTAATCCACGTTGTGACACATTGCACTAAAATGACGATTACGGCATTGACATCTACATTCAATTCGATGGAACACTCTAGGGCAACGTGAACGATATGTGTAGTACCATAATCTGTCGACGATACTATGTGACGTCAGAGTTAGTCTGGCATTGTATGACTTGACCCAATTGACCGTTTCAGGTCGCCTGTCTGTTCACCCTTTATTAGGACGGGTACTAAGATGCATAGTAATTTGAACACCTGAATAGAGTTTGCAATGCGCACGTAGATAAGTACCCCCAGATTGGAGCCGTTCCAATTCGTAAAGCCATAAATATAGGAGCCAGTGCCTAATACAAATCGCTTTAAAAGCCTGACTGCTTATGACTGCAAGGGGTTTATACAAATTTAAAGTTGGAAATACCTCATTAAATACCAAAAGCATCATAACAAGAGGCTTCTGATACTGCTCGAAAATATAAAAAAAAACAACGTTACCTGGTAACTCGTACAGTCCCAGTTCAAGTCATATATTGTGTATTTTGTATGATCATTGCCTACTAGGAACTGTGTATTGATAATAATTTTCACAAAACAAATTAGTTCTTTTCTGAAATAAGCAGACATCATGACAGCATATTTAATGGACCAAGACATGTTTTTTTATTACTTGGTCTTCAGAGTTAATTGCGGACGAACGACACTGGTCATGGTGACATATTCCAGATGTCTCTCGATACTTTGCTAGTGCGCTCTTTGATTGCTGCATAGACATTGGCTGTGGATCATTAAATACTCATTAGCATAATTTTGATTAAACTGACCTATACATAATTATATAGTGTGTGATGTGAATCGCAAGGCATTCGTTATGTTGTCACATTTTAACATAAAAAAATATCAATTTACAGACTTTCACTGAAAATGAAACTGTTGATCATAATTTTGATTAAACTTACCTATACATAATTATATAGTGTGATGTGCATTTGAATATGTTACAGCCCTTCGTTTTCATTTTCAGTTCAGCCCGAAAGCGAATCCTTGAAATGAATGGTCTTTCGATGTCTTGTTATGCTTACATTATCAATGATATGGTGGCGGCGGCGGTTGAATGGTTTCGAGGTAAAGGAGGGGAATAAAGAAGAAATGTAAGGGAGGGAAGATGAACTATGACAAGGAGAAGTCATAATGCATTGTCAATTGCTTCATAATATTGTCGTATTCCGGTCTAAACTTTAATGTCAGATTCACTGTATCAATGTGTATTCCGATAACCAAAACATTTTGTGTCAAACCCTTCTGATTTGAATATGTTACAAGCGAAATTGGACTGCCAGGATTTTAGGTTACCAGGACTACGGAACCCATGAAATTGTTCAAACTTCAGTGAACTGAAGTGATTATGTCAAACGCATAGTAAAAGTGTCTTCTCAACATAAGCTTACATACAATGAGACAAGAGGAGGACTTAGTGACATATATGTTTTGCAGCTCCTATTATCAGTGACCTACATTCTACAGATTCAACATTCAATAGATCTCCTTTCTCTACAAATAATTTTACACTTCGGGTACGCATGACCATTTAGTTGAAGCAATAGACCCGAAAGTTCACAATTTACATAGACCTTTGTCACGTGATCTGCAGCTCTGAGCAGTTAGGCGTTGCCTTAATATGCGTTTCTCTTAGACATTTTAGGGTAATCGTTGATCAGAATTACATCATTCTACAGCACCTCGGCTACATTGACGTTGAAATTGATTTGGTCACATCCCAAGTCGGCATGGCAAGCTCTGACGTAAGACCGAGTACTTCAGACGGCAGACGGGGTGTACTTGCTGAACAGTCGAGTGGTAATGGCGGCCAAAGTGGCAGTGCAACGGCACCGAAAACCAAAAGGTAAGCTCTATAGACGCCCATTTGTAAGCTGATAGGGCAATACAATATGTTTTAATGTGATGAACGTTGTCCTTGTGCACTGAGAAATTTCATATTGCAGCATAAATTTCCATCGCACGAGTATGGGTTTTACATATTGCACGAAACACTTAAGAGTTGTACTACGTAAAAATAGCAACATGGCATTGCATACTCACGGCTCTAACTTCGGTTACACTAGTGCCCTCTACGTTTTGTTGAAAACAGAAAGTAGGTGTTATCTGACCCAGATTTTCAACTTCCCATCACTGCATTCTAATATACTGTTCTGTACAGACATAATAACATCAAATACCAAGTCATACATTACGTGTTCATTTTGCGTTCACTTTGCTTGTGATCGTCTTTTACAATTGATAACAAATGTCAGCTCTAAAACGCAAATATTACATATGTACCAATCGGTAAGCAGCGAAATTTTCACAGACAGAGTTAATATAGTTCCTCTTTTTTGCACTTTCTCAAAAACTGTGAAACTTTTCAAAGTATTTTAGCTTTTGGTTGAGCTAATTATCACTGCTTTTAAATATTTTACTAATTGCTTGCTTTCGGCAAAATAGTTTAAATGTTTTGCCAACTGCAAAGTAATTTGAAAACAGGTAACGTGCCATTAACTAATATTTACAAAGAAAGCCATGGTTAAGAAATTATACCACGTAAATTTATGCGATATAGTTATTAACCGGTACTACTTTCTATGACAAATATTGTCGCCCGCTCCTGAACAACAATAAATATTGAAGCGGATAGCGGATTGTATATCTGTGGAGGAAAATAATTATTACGATTAGCAGACCTGTATTTATTTCGACTATTTGAAATCAGAATTGTATTATAGAAGTGAAACTGATATCTTGGCACGGACGGAACAAAACACTGACTACGATTGAAGCAGTACAGGCGAAATATGCGATAAGTAAGTAATACGATCAGAAAGATTTGCTGCGGTCTCGACCGAAGAAGTGAAAGCTCTCGTCAGGTTGCGAAGTTATTGTTTTCAATAACTGGCGTCGGACAATAACAACGAAAAATCGTAGATTCGAGAATATTTCCATCAGCAGTCGAGCTTGCCCCAGGACATCAAATGGGCGTATCATCTTTCGAGATTTATTACGTCAGGGTTCGGAAACATGGTGACGAAGAGTATGAGCTAGATTTGGTATCCAGTTAAATAGCATAAATCAGTCGCCTTTGGAGATCAACAGTGGCAAATGAGTAACATATTGAATGGGATTGATAACAAATTGAACCCGCGACCGATCACATCGACAAGCGATAGTGCAATACCAGTGTCGGCAATTAACGCAAAAACAAATGTCTTTGGCCATTCAGACAATGCAGCGATCAGTACTTCGCAATCCTGTCAATGCTGTAGCCAGTAAGTTTAAAACCAGTTACCCTGGCTGTTCTCCAATACTCAAATCACCGAAGGTATCTTCAACTTCACATTCAACATCACCGCCAAAGGAATAAAAAAACTCTTAACAGCGTCTTCCTTCGCCAAATGTCCGTGCACCACCGTGTTTCATTCACCGTAGTTGAAAGCCGTACTCGGACTCGAAAGAAAGAAAGAGAAAAAAGAAATTGTTCATCGGAATCGCCGCTTCTACTTTGTCCGATTCGTTTTTTCTTGTTTGTTTTTTTTTGATATCGGCAAATTCATACTATATAACTTCACTCAAATCATAAACTTTGTGTAAAGTGTGTCGGGACAGCGGTAAAGAGGCCAAGACATGGGGGCAAAAAACATTTGAAAAAACTCAGATGCTAGGTTCTAGCAGGAAGATATTGAAGGACAATACTGAATTGTTGGATTTCAGTACTTTGCTGTGCATATTCAGTTTTATTCTGAGAGCATGTTGAAATACTCAGAATATGTTTTGCAACCACCTACTGTAATTCCATATGTTGTTGAGAAATATAGTGTCGAATTCAATTACCAGTATCAGTAAATCTTGTCTGATATATTTCTGGTCAGCCTAAAAGGGGAAAAGATTATTTTGCCTTGTCTGCATCCCGGCAAAAAAGTCCAAGGGACCGCAGTTACTTTTGGCCTAAAAAAATGAAAATAAGAACTTCGCCAGCCGCTCCTGAACTTTTGTCAAAAAAATCCGATGAACAACTGAAGGTTTTTTCCTCTCGCGTAATCTGATTTCGCGCTCAATTTTGAAATTTTAATCTTTCGACTTTGTATTACAGTTGATCTTCCTACTCTAAATACCAATGTTGTTCACATGTATTAAAACTATTTAAGATTTCTGTCCTGAAACGTTTTTGGTTGTGTCTGATGGAATTACAGTGATAGAGTGAACTCAAGCATCAAAATATTTCAATGTGAATAGCAAAACGTTTCCCTTAGCCAATCGGTGAGCTCACAGCTGATGAAAAGGTCATTCACAGCACATCAATGCCAACCATATAGAAGCTGTCATTATGCAACCTGGCTGTATTGCGAGTAGCCGTTTCTTTCAACTACAATTGACAAAATTGGGGAATATATGTAATAATATACATTTTATCCGTTGTAATATTTCATACCCTTTCGACCTCAGAAACCTTTGGAGCTTAATGTGCAACGTTTGAACAGTTACAACGATGATAACCCGCGCATGCCTCTTGGATCGTTCTTTGTGCTAAAGTGGACCAGATGTGAATTTAATATGCTCACGTGGTTTACAACAGGCTCGTTACATAGCAGTACGCTTCACAGAACAATAAGATATCTGTCAGATTATTATATGAAGCAGGTTTCATCAACTTAGCACAGAACTTTTGGAGTTAAATCGCTAAAATTATAAAACCCCATTTAATATGCAAATGAGCTGTTTAATAACTTGACACTGCTCAATGCTTCCGTTGGACAATTATATATTTATCAGTTCAACATATGTACCACCTTTCATCATAAAAGCCTAAGGCGACTTCAGAGTTAAAAGTTCATGAATTTTCAAGACATTAGCAATTTTCATTTTTTGATAAATGTAATCAGTTATTAAATAATAATCTTCCTTTTAAGTTAGGTGCATTGAAGGAATGGAGTGACACATTTCATTGCTTTATATTGTTCGAATATATGAAGACGCCTATGTTTCTTTTTCCTTACTCATGAAAACCACAAGACGTAGAGGGGCAATGAGCCTTGTGATCTAGCCGCTTTTGACTTACCACAGCGTCATAAGGATATACGTAATGTGCCACAAATTCTTGTGACCTAATAGGTGTTCTTGCATTTTTGTAAAATTTAGGAAAAACGCCATTTCCAGTTGACATTGATGATCAGATAGATACACCAGTTCGTGAATTCAAGTGATTTAATTGATTGTGAGCTTATGCCAATATCACCATCGATGCATTGAGCAAAGCCAAAAATGAAATTGCCTTAAACTTGAACTTGAACCGTCCCCTTAAATGCATATGACAGTGTTTGCCGCTTTGATACTTCATATCCTTCCGACCTCAGTAACCTTTCGACCTTTAAGTGTATCATTTTAATAGTCACATATGTGATAATGCACGCCTGTAGGATAGCGAGATATGCTAGGGTGGACGATGTAATTAGACCCGTGTGGATTATCTCATTGTAATGTATCCAAGTTTAATGCTGGTAAAATAAGACTGTGAGGATGACAAATCTTATTAAAAGAAATCGAAAATAGACAATTTTAATTTCATAGTAGTTCTATTATAAATTTTGTACCCCTCGTAAGTAATTGTGATACATTTGAGCCGTTTGCCAAAGATGTTATTAATGTCAACTAAAACGATTGTCATGTAAGAGAGACACTTTCTGTTCATAGGAGTATGGTAACCAAGGCATTGATCGTATCTGATCGATGGGGACCAACAATCCGTGGAGGAGTCACCGATGGTCTTCATCTGGCTATCAGACTACTGCAGAATATGGGAATTTCCGTCCATTGTACCGCTCTACAAGCATCAGAAGAAGAGGAACTTGAAGCTAAAGAACTTGATGTCACCCTGGAACTTCCAACAAAGACTGGGACACTACAATTTAGAGAGCCACACCGCGACTGGTTGCTGCACCATAATGAATACTATCCGCATCTAGAGGAGTTGGCAAACGTCAAATTCGTGTTTGGCTTCAGCGCGTTCACATCGGAAGCTGCCTTTAAAATCCTGAATAAGGTGTTTCCAAAGGCGTCTTGTTATCTGATCAATCTCTTTGATAAAGATGACATAACGCCTTTGATTGTTGGCTGTAGTAAAGTGGAATTGGAATTTCGAAAGCGAATCATGTCAGATGAGTTCAAAAAGGCCAAGTGTTCATTTTCCATCGGAGAACGTGTATTCGCAGAGTACAGAGGGGTTTATCATGAAACCAATCAGCAACTTCTTTCTCCGATGATAAACGAAGAATACTTAGCGCCCTCTAGATCAGATAAGCTACCGTTACTAGAACGCGAACCATTTAAAATTATATCAGTTGTCCAGGAATACGAGTTCGAGGATCTCAAAAAGCTTGATGTTGTCATTCGTGCGGTAAACAAAGCTGCCGAATATACTTATGATTTGCAAAAACCTCCTCTAGTGTGGAAAATCATCGGAATACCAAAATGGAAAGAGGAAGAGATAGTGGAGAAGCTGACACGCAGCTCAAGGTTGCAGATCACGCCTAAATTCGTGATAAACACTGATGAACTTAACCGCCAATTGCTGTCTTCTAATCTGGTTCTTATACCGCCATCTGCCACAAATTACGGGAACCTCACCCTGGCGGCCATGTGCGCAGAAATACCTGTAGTCTACCCTCGAGGTTCTCACAGCGATGATATCATCTGTAAGCACATGGATTTACTCGAAGCGGGAGAGTGTGCAATAGACATGGATGGTGACCCGGAAGAATTGACCAAACGAATAATGTCAGTCGCACAGAAAAACCCGACAGCATTGCAATGAGCAATGGTAATAAGAGAGCACATAAAGGAAAAGGTGGCAGGAGATCTCAAGGACAGTAATGGAAGCTTCATGGCCGCTATAACTGCTGATATGGATGAAACTCCTGATGATCAAAATGACATCAGGAAAGAAACAGAATCAAGCGTTGAATACAAAGGTACAAATAAACACATTCAGTACATGGCCGTTTGGTTGCATTGGAAGAGTGTATTCATGAGTGTATGTACGTGTGCTTGCCTGCATGTGTGTTTTGATGTTGCGATCGTGTGAGAAGACTCGATCAGACGTGTGTTCTGGATAGACAATGCCAACAGTGTTAGCTTTCAGCCAATGAGAGAGAGAGAGAGAGAGACAGAGAGAGACAGAGAGAGACAGAGAGACAGACAGACAGACAGACAGACAGAGAGAGAGAGAGAGAGAGACAGAGAGAGACAGAGAGAGACAGAGAGACAGACAGACAGACAGACAGACAGATAGACAGACATACAGACAGATATCATGTTGATTTTTGGACACCGTGGTGCGAAGCACCAAAGGTGTCCTATGTCGCCACAATGTCTGTGTGTGTGTCCGTCTGTCCGTCCGTCTGTCCGTCTGTCCGTCCGTCCGTCCGTCCGTCCGTAGACAGATTTTGTTCCACTCATAACTTAAGAACCCTTAGGTCCAATGTCATGCAATTTGGTATTTGGTATTATCATGATGAGACTTAGATCTGATTAGATTTTGGTGGGTGTGGCTTATTAATTAATTGCTCATTTGCATATTTTATGACTTTTTTCGTTCACGCAGATATCTCAGAGACGCCTGGAGCGATTTCGTTCAAACTTGGTAAAAGGATAGTACTCTACCTCATACAGATGCACGTTGATTTGTTTCACAATGTTATCAAATTTGGCCGTGTTAGAGGACTTTTTAGTTTTCGCCTCCATAGACTCCCCTGTATAAAGCAATCCATAGACTCCCATGTATAAGGCAATCCATAGACTCCCATGTATAAGGCAATCCATAGACTCCCCATGTATAAGGCAGTCCATAGACTCCCATGTATAAGGCAGTCCATAGACTCCCATGTATAAGGCAAGTCCATAGACTCCCATGTATAAGGCAGTCCATAGACTTCCCATGTATAAGGCAGTCCATAGACTCCCATGTATAAGGCCAAGAAAAATAAAATTTAGTTTCTCATCGTATTCATATATTGCAAAAAAGGATGCAGTGACACAGTTTTTAGTCCCCACAGATAAAGTCCAGGGGGCTCATAGATTGGGTCATGTCAGTCCGTCAGTCCATCCATGTGAGTCCATCCGTTCACGCAGATATCTCAGACGCTTTGACAAAATGTCACGTGACCTTTGACCTCAAATATACATATTTGTCCATAACTCGGTAACCACAATAAGTGCTAAACCTTTCATATATGGTATGATGGGACACCCTATGATGCCACATATTGTACCTCATTAATTATGTGCATATCTAATTTTGAGCAAGCCAATAGAGCTAGAGGTCTGATTTTTGGTATATATGTATAACTTAGCAATACAATTTTTTTGACAAAATGTCATGTGACCTTGGTGACCTTTGACCTCAAATATACATATTTGTCCATAACTCAGTAATCACTAATGCTACACCCTTCATATTTGGTATGATGGGACACCTTATGACGCCACATATTGTTCCTCATTAATTATGTGCATATCTAATTTTGAGCGAGCCAATAGAGCCAGAGGTCTGATTTTTGGTATGTACGGATAACTTAGCAATGCTATTTTTTTGACAAAATGTCATGTGACCTCGGTGACCTTTGACCTCAAATATACATATTTGTCCATAACTCAGTAACCACAAGTGCTACACTCTTCATATTTGGTATGATGGGACACCTTATGACGCCACATATTGTACCTCATTAATTATGCACATATCTAATTTTGAGCGAGCCAATAGAGCTAGAGGTCTGATTTTTGGTATATAGGGATAACTTAGCAATACAATTATTCTGACAAAATGTCACGTGACCTCGGTGACCTTTGACCTCAAATATACATATTTGTCCATAACTCAGTAACCACAAGTGCTACACCCTTCATATTTGGTATGATGTGACACCTTATGACGCCACATATTGTACCTCATTAATTATGCACATATCTAATTTTGAGCTAGCTAATAGAGCAAGAGATCTCATTTTTGGTATATAGGGATAACTTAGCAATACAATTTTTTTGACAAATTGTCATGTGACCTCAATGACCTTTGACCTCAAATATACATATTTGTCCATAACTCAGTAACCACAAGTGCTACACCCTTCATATTTGGTATGATGGGACACCTTATGACGCCACATATTGTTCCTCATTAATTATGTGCATATCTAATTTTGAGCAAGCCAATAGAGGTAAATGTATGATTTTTAGTATATAGGGACAGACTATAGGATAGAAATTTTTTGACAAAATGTCATGTGACCTCGATAACCTTTTACGTAAAATACACGATTATGTCAATAAATAAGTAACCACAAGTGCTATGTCCTTTATATTTAGTAGGATGGGAGACCTTATGACAACACATGCTTTACCTCGTTAATTATGCCCATATATAATTGTGGGCAAGCCAATAGAGCTAGAGGTCTGAATTTTGGCATATATGGATTAATTAGCAATAAAATGTTTTTTTTTCAAAATGTCACATGACCTTGATGACCTTTGACCTTGAATATGCATAAAAAGCATAACTCAGTAACCACAAGTTCTTTACGCTTCAATTTGATAGGATAGTAGACCTTAAGATGTCACATCTTGTATATCATTTATTATGCACATATGTATTTCTTGGCTGGCCAATACAGCTAGAGGTCTGATCTTTTTTCCCGATTTAGAACCATAACTTAGACATGCCTCTTGTTTCAAAATGGGAACAATGACATCGACCTATGTGTCCATAGATCTGAAACATATACACTCCAGTGATACTTCTTAATGACCTCATTTCCCTGCCCCATCAAGACTAATACTCCTATTACAAGTGGGGACTATGTCAATGTCAATGACTTGTTACTTCTATACAGAATATTATCTCACATAGTGAGTGTCTGAATATTATTCTGAATTGTATTCCAAAGCACATTCTGAAAGGACTCTTCTGGAATATACAGAATATTATCTCACATAGTGAGTGTCTGAATGTTATTCTGAATTGTATTCCTAAGCACATTCTGAAAGTAACTCTTCTGAAAATTTCACATTCTTTGCCACTGCACCATCTCCCTAATACATACTGATGACCCACGGTGTCCACTCAAGTCTCACTTTGATCATATATCATTTTCCTTCTAGCTGACCCTGACCGGCCAGCAGAAGAACAAGTAGCAGGTAGAGTACACGATGAAGAAAATCTACACTGCTTACTCGCTGATCAAGAAAGTCAAGGTAAGAGATCGACAGCTAGCAGTAGCGACCAAGGCAAAAGCTTTGATTACTTTTTATGTCAGCAATTTTGTACAAAAAACTATTAGAATGTGACCATTTCAAGGAACGTAGGCATAATGAATGAATTCAATCGTGATTTCTACCTCAAGGTCCGCTGTAGTCTCAAATCGTAAGAACTTTTAACCCAATTTATGTATGTATGTATGTATGTATGTATGTATGATGTATGTATGTATGTATGTATGTATGTATGTATGTATGTATGTATGTATGTATGTATGTATGTATGTATGTATGTATGTATGTATGTATGTATGTATGTATGTATGTATGTATGTATGTATGTATGTATGTATGTATGTATGTATGTATGTATGTATGTATGTATGTATGTATGTATGTATGTATGTATGTATGTATGTATGTATGTATGTATGTATGTATGTATGTATGTATGTATGTATGTATGTATGTGTGAGAGAGAGAGAGAGAGAGAGAGAGTGAGTGTGTGTGTGTGTGAGAGTGGGTGAGTGTGTGTGTGTGTGTGTGTGTCTGTGCGTGATTGTGTGTGTATGAATGTGTATGTAAATTACAATATACGGCCGATCACTATTATGAAATCACGATATACAGGTATTACTTTCAAACAGCCAGCCATTCTTTTCATTTTTTCGATCCCTTACTAGAATGTTTACCAGACTCGTCATGAATGTAGCACCATAGTTAATGGACTTCTTCTTTCATTAAGCAATAATTCATGAGGTGTTGGCTTTTTAAAATCGGGATTATTATTGACTGCATGTAGTGCGAGGTCGATGTGGTGTAGTTCCATAATGTTTTCACTTTATACTTTGTTTTTAACTTCGAAAACATATTTTCCGCGAGTAAAGTTTTTGTCGTGCTTACTTTCGAAAGTTGTGCATATAAAAAAGACAAGTTTTGTACACCTTAAACTGACAACTAAAAATATATGAGCGTAACCTAAAGAGACGTGGGCAAGATGATGAACATAATTAACGCATTTGAACTATATTGATTATGATGAATTGTTATAAATGCAGTTGTGTATATACGCATGGAAGGCAGGATAATTGAATGGGTGATTGTTAAATTGATTCATTGGATGATTGACTGATTGATTGATGTTTCGATGCCATACTTCTGATTCACAAGTGGACAGGTATTTATTTGTTTGTTTGTACTATAAAATATTATATATCCAAAAAGATTCCTCATGCCAAATGAGTAATGTCGGACTTTGAAATTACTGAAATAGCTTATTTAACATGTGATATATGGCAGATTATGTTATTTTGTCACACTGCTGGCAGACATATTTGATTTATGCAAATTATACATATTTCCCCAGGGTAGATTTCAGTACAATTTTAATATGTTGTTCTGGGTACCTCTCAAAAATGCATTCTGAAAAAAAAAATTGTTACAATGTATGGTGGGTCTGACCCTATTTTGACTGGACTAGTTGGGGTAAAGTGTGTGATCAATGTGTTGTGTGCCAGGTGAGCTCGACACAGCTTTCAATGACCATTAGGCTTGTACAACGCTGTAGGCTCTGCTTATAATCAAATTTGTGACTAGGCAAGAACGCACATACCTCTTTTGTGGCTATTTACCAATTTGATAATCATTGCCCTCGTATATATCAGAGTTTTTTTTTCTGAAAACTGCAGTAAATAATATAAGTTAGTATAAGCTTTATGCTACAAATAATTCATTCTGTGCCCATCTGTTGCAGACAAATCGCATGACCATGAAATCAAGCACGGATCAAGATTTTCTCCTTTTCGGCGAATACGAAAATGGTGGAGGAAAGTGAAGCCAAAGCGTCATCCACGTAAGAAACATTTTGAATCTATTTTATTTAAAACATGTACCGTGCATAAGTCTGTAAATGAAAACTTAAATTTGTGGAATTTGTTCGATAAGGAGATAGCTTCTGGGTTTTCGGGCAATGCCAATATCCCTCTGCGGATTAGAAATGTCTGTTGAAACTCGAAAATGGAAGTGACACGCGTAGGGTTCCATTTAAAAAAACAATTGGTTTCACAGCTTTAAATTGAGACTTATAATAGCCCAATAATGCAGATGTAATGTGAGTGAATTTTGTTGCATATCTTTTATTGATATTGCAAATTGCGTGTATAGTACTTCAATACGAATTGCTCTCAGTATTGTTAAACGACTCATTGGCTTAACAATTACTCACTATGCGATAACCAACGAATTCTAAAATATTATTCAAAATTGTACGTGGAAATGGTATTTAAGATAGCTTTGTTGGTCACTTCAGGTCAAATTGAAATAAAAGTGAGACCAGACGGTGTTATTCCGAAGAAAGGCAAAAAAGTGAGAGAAGTAACTGGTGAATTCTACTCCAGCCAACGAACAAAAGACAATGCAGTACTTGTTGGGAATCAACTAGATCAACGGCGGAATGGTATGAGTGTAAATCATATAGGTGAAAACAGCATTTCCTATATCATGGATTGCCAGTCATTGGAAGCCTTGGAGTCATTGATGGGTGACTATTCAAGTGGAAGTCTTCACAGGATGGTGAAGAGTACATTCCTGTCTGAGAGCTTACTGGATGAGATTGGAGCTCTCTACCTGTCATTGGGAACATCCATAGATTATGAAGAGTATCTGCTATGTCGGGAGGAATTGGCAGACAGCAAAGGTATGTTTCATGTGACGAATATGCGTCATACTATGGCTGGGTATATAGTCGGGTAAGACGTTTATAATGTAGAAGAACGATCTGATCGCAAGACACGCCATTGCTTTTCTCCACCTTTGTGGAAATTGTTAAACGTTGTCCAAGCTGATAATTGCATGTATAGAAGGGCGCTAATATTAAAACATTCTATAGTTCGTATTTTATAGACTGTTGTGTTGTGGACTGATATATCGTTAAAAATATTATGAGGTAAATTCTCATTAAATAAAATTTCGATCAAGTATGGCCAAACAATTGATGTACCTCTTTATATAAGACATCAGATGCTGTGCCTAAACTTTTTGGCATTTAAAATGGTTTACGATATACGTTACCGATTTGTCATTCTACTAACGATGATCGTACAATTCATCTATAACAATTTTGGCGTCTATTCTTACAGTTCGCCATAATGGGCATCTTAGCCTTGCCCTAGGGGTTAACTCGTCTCTAATATAAAATTTGATAATGTCTTAATACATGATTAGCACATTGCAATTCCTTTGTTGACCTTGGCAGGTTGGGCAGTTTACGAAACAACATGGTTGTAATTGTGCCATTTCTTTACCATGTACCATTATCATCTATATCTGTACTCAGGTGAAAACATAGACCAACTGTCTGTTGAAGCCATCGAAGAGATGAACAAGGAAGTCGAATCCGATGTTCTGAGAAAAAGGGCCGCTGTCACTATGGAGCAGGTAAAGACAAGGGAGAAAGCCAGGGACAGAGATATTCTGAGGGGGATGTCAGAGGACCGAGAGAAAGGTAGAACATCTGAACTCGATGAACTTATAAATGAATGGATCCAGATAAAGAAAGAATTACAAGAGCTGAATAGCACTCATTCTGAACTGGTTTTTGATCGACAAGAGTTCGTCCGAAAGACGGGGGCCATAATCGATGAAACAGATATTCCCCTAGACATGAAGCAAGAATTAATGATGGCATTCCTGAAGTCCCTGCCTTTAGGTCCCGATAAGACTGGCAAGCCTGGTCAACAGCTGGTGATAGAGGGCGATGTACTCATGGAGTATGTTGAGAACATCGTTCATGACTTTGACATTCCTACCAAAGGGAAACAAGACATAATAGAGCGATTCAGCAAGTTGGTTCAGACAAAGTCAGGGAAGACGAACGCCAAAGCCAGTCTGACTGCAAAACAAGAGGATCTACAGGAGCGTATCCAGGCAATCGTTGATGACGCTGACATTCCTGATGAACAGAAGGACGTCTATCAACAGTTGAGGCAGGTCGAAAGAGGTAGGTATATCAATGTAGCAATGACATGTTTGGAAAGGTTACCCATTATACCTCGCTCTATTCCTTAAACACAAGTTAATATGGATGTGTATGGAAGAGGTGGGAGAAAAATTGCCAGTTAATTCTTTGCAACCATCCTACGAGTCTTTAGATTATCAAAAATACTGGTTAATTGAGTAAAAGATTAATTGCAGTCAAGTTGTCCTACCAAGCAAATCAGTTTGTATTATACAACACAATCATCGTATCATTTTCATGTGTGTCAATGTGCTTACTGCAACTAAACCCTAAAAAATGATAAAATTTGTTTTGTAAAAATACCGTTTCTTTGCACAGGAGCAACATTGCAAGTATATCACATTGTCCAAGGTTTTAATGTTCAATTTCATAGAATTTTTTGTAAGTAAAAGATTGGAATTTAGTACGCACAATAAAATATTGTCTCAACTTTAATAATGAAAAGGACTATCTAAGACGAATATCTATAAATTAAATTAGTTTTAAGATCCCACACATTTTATTTCCACTGAATTTTGTTCAGTTTCGGAGAAATTAATTCAGTGAAATTAACAAAAACATACAGATATCAAAACATAAAGGGGAGAGAAAGTTACACTGTAAGATACTTATTAACTTGACTTTAAATACAAGATGAACTAATGTTCTAAAATCTTTTTTATCAGTTTCACATAATTAAATTTCAGACTTTGGTTTGACATGTTCACTTGCACCAAACTTCTTATACATTGAGATGAATCTTCATTCAAAATAATTATAAATGAGGTGATTCTGAAGGTTTTTTTACAGTAGACAAAAACTTTGAAATGCAGACATGCAGACACACTTTTATCAATGCACGCATGCTTGAATGCATATGTACATAAATATATACAGAAAGACTGACAGACAGACATGGACATGCAGATAGATAGACACATGTGCATTCATGCACACAACATACATACATACATACATACATACATACATACATACATACATACATACATACATACATACATACATACATACATACATACATACATGCATACATGCATACATGCATACATACACACATATACATTCACACACGCACGCATGCATGCATGCATGCATGAATGCATGCATACATACATGAATATACACACACACATACATACACACACGCACGCACGCATGCATACATATGTACACATACATACATACACACACATGTATGTGTATGTGTATATATATATATATATATATATATATATATATATATATATATATATATATATATATATATATATAAACTTACATATTTACATACATACATACATACACATACATACATACAAACGCACGCATGCATGCATACTTCATACATAAATACACATGATACATACATACATACATACATACAATTATACATACACATATACTCATAGGTGTATGCATACATACATACATACATCCATACATCCCATACATACATACATACATACATACATACATCCATACATACAGACATACATACATACATACATACATACATACATACACGCATGCATGTAAGCATACATACATAAATACATACAAACATAAATACATAGAAACAAACAAACACACACACACACACACACACACACACACACATATATATATATTTATATATATATATATATATATATATATATATATATATATATATATATATATTAACATACTACATACATGCATACACATACCGTACATACATACACACGCACGCACGCATGCATACTACATACATAAATACATACATACACATATACATACACATAGACTCATACATGTATGCATACATACATACATACATGCATGCATACATACATATACACACACGCATGCATGCTTTCATACATACACACACATGCACGCACGCATGCAAGCATACATACATACATATTATATACGACATACAAAGATACATAGATACATACATACAATATAGATGCATACATACATAAACATTCATATATACACACATGTATGCATGCATGCATGCATACATACACACACGCACGCATACATGCATGCACATATACTCTCACACACACACACACCCATATATATATATATATATATATATATATATATATATATATATATATATATATATATATATATATATAGATAGATAGATAGATAGATAGATAGATAGATAGATAGATAGATAGATAGATAGATACACACATACACATACACGCATGCATGCATGCATACTACATACATAAATACATAGACACACACATACACATACAAATCCAAGTCCATATATACTCAATGTATGAGGATAATACACAAAAAAGAAAAAAAAGATAACAATGGTAACAATGTCATGACTTTAAACATGAAAACACTAAACAAACATAAATTCAGAAACAAATCTAACAAGGTCACTGCCAGTATGTAGCATCACTTATTTAGCAAGCCAAAGTGAATATTCAAAAGTTTATTAGGTTTAGTGAAATTGATTGCATCAACAGATAATCTGTGAGACAGCTGTTTTTCAAAGATTCTTATTTTCATGAATCGACATCACCTAATCCATAGGAAGATAAAAGCCACATGTAAAGCATGACAAAACATGAGAGAAGTACTCCTTCAGAAAACGCTTATCACAAGGGAAAAATCTTTACAAAGATACCTCTTTCAACCTAAAAATAATGTTTGAAACCATTTTACAAAAGATAATGGCATTTATCAAACTGTATATATGCAAATTTTAAGTAATCAGAATTATACTGACTCCAACTTTACATGAAATTTTGAAAGTGATCTGAATATTTGCAATATTTCATGAATTATCAAAACTATATCCTCAAGGCTCTTAACTCAGACCCTAACTCCAACAAAGAATTATGCATTTAATAAATATATGTGTTCGTGTATATCTTCATAACATTCAGCGATTTTACAACATTAACACAGCATGGCTTGATGTGGTCTTGTTACATTTGTAATCAGCTACATGCTGTTAGTTACAGAACACACCACAGTCACTGATATACACACGCCGGAGAAATATATAAACAAAAATCAACTTTTGCAATGTCAATTTCATGTTTCTTTATTCCTGATGAATTACAATGTAGCTGGTGTTTGAATACATGGTATACTTTGTTTACTATTCATAAAAAGTGATTTATTAAATGTTTGCAATTACTCAGTAGAAGATTTCCTTACAGTCACCTTATTGTAATGGAATCAAAACCTTAACAAGTGAAAATGACAGTTCATTATTAGTTACATACTAGTTCATTGTTAGGACTGTGTTTCCCTGCTGTGTTAGTGTTGTAAAATCGCTGATACAACGCCTTGGCAAATTAAGGTCTGCAGCTGGAAAGATTTTGATTGTAAATGTAAAGTGTGAAAGTGTACATAAGCCCTGATAAGCTTTTAGAAAATTAGTATTTTCTGATATTATCAGGCTAGTGATATTTATTCATGTAGGCAGAGGATTTACACAGAAATAAACTTTGACCTGGTAAGAATTAAGCAGAAAGTAGAAAATAGCGTCAATGACACTGTAGCTCCCATCCTGGACTATTTAGTGTTTGTTCTCTGGTCAGATATTTGAACATGTGTGAAAGGGATAAAGTGCATGAAGTGAAAATACTTAAATGAAATGTACTGGAGACAGTGAAATATGTTTAATGTAATTATTCAGAATATAAAATGGAAAAAATACAGAATGAGATATATCGAATACTGTGATACAACCATTAACTCAACAAGTCATTTACAATGACATAGTCCCCACTTGTAATAGGAGTATTAGTCTTGATGGGGCAGGAAAATATGGTCATTAAGAAGTATCACTGGAGTGTATATGTTGAGATCTATGGGCACATAGGTCTATGTCGTTGTTCCCAATTTGAAACACATGTGGCATGTCTAAGTTATGGTTCTAAATCGGGAAAAAGATCAGACCTCTAGCAGTATTGGCCAGCCAAGAAATACATATGCGCATTATAAATGAGGTACAAGATGTGACATCTTAAGGTCTAATATCCTATCAAAATTGGAGGGTATAGAACTTGTGGTTACTGAAATATGCATATATATGTATAATCAAGGTCAAAGGTCATCGAGGTCACATGACATTTTGAAAAAAAAAATTATATTGCTAATTAATCCCTATATGCAGATCTCTAGCTCTATTCGCTTGCCCAGAATTAGATGTGTACATAATTAATGAGGTAAAGCGTGTGTTGTCATAAGGTCTCCCATCCTACTAAATACAAAGGACATAACACTTATTTATTGACATAAACATATATTTTAGGTAAAAGGTCATCGAGGTCACATGACATTTGGTCAAATAATTTCTCTCCTATAGTTATCCCTATATACCAAAAATCAGACATCCAGCTCTATTGGCTCGCTCAGAATGAGATACGCGCATAATTATTAAGGAACAGTATGTGGCGTCATAAGGTGTCCAATAATACCAAACATGAAGGGTTGTAGCACTTGTGGTTACCGAGTTATGGAAAAATATGTATATTTGAGGTCAAAGGTCACCGAGGTCACGTGACATTTTGTCAAAAAATTGCTTTGCTAAGTTATCCCTACATACCAAAAATTAGACCTCTAGCTCTATTGGCTCGCTCAAAATTAGATATGTGCATAATAATGAGGTACAATATGTGGCGTCATAAGCTGTCCCATCATACCATACATGAAGGGTGTAGCACTTGTGGTTACTGAGTTATGGACAATATGTATATTTGAGGTCAAAGGTCACCGAGGTCACGTGACATTTTGTCAAAAAAATTGTTTTGCTAAGTTATCCCTATATACCAAAAATCAGACCTCTAGCTCTATTGGCTCGCTCAAAATTAGATATGTGCATAATTAATGAGGTACAATATGTGGCGTCATAAGGTGTCCCATCATACCATACATGAAGGCTGTAGCACTTGTGGTTACTGAGTTATGGACAAATATGTATATTTGAGGTCAAAGGTCACCGAGGTCACGTGACATTTTGTCAAAAAAATTGTTTTGCTAAGTTATCCCTATATACCAAAAATCAGACCTCTAGCTCTATTGGCTCGCTCAAAAATAGATATGCACATAATTAATGAGGTACAATATGTTGCGTCATAAGGTGTCCCATCATACCATACATGAAGGCTGTAGCACTTGTGGTTACTGAGTTATGGACAAATATGTATATTTGAGATCAAAGGTCATCAAGGTCACATGACATTTTGTCAAAATATCCGAGATATATGCGTGAACGGATGGACTTACGGATGGACGAACAGACGGACATGACCCAATCTATAAGCTCACTGGACTTCATCTGTGGGGACTAAAAATTGAGTCACTGCATCCTTTTTGCAATATGAATACGATGAGAAACTAAATTTTTATTTTTGTGGCCTTATACATGGGAGTCTATGGAGATCTGCCTTATACATGGGAGTCTATGGACGTGTAAACTAAAAATATGCAAATTTCACCACGATTTGCCCAATTTGGGAAAGGTCACTCCTATGCACTTCCATACCAAGTTTCAAATCAATCGGACTTGTTGTTTCAGAGCAGGAGATTTTTTGACCAAAAATGGGAGAAAATTACAAAAAAATTCATGAAAAATAGCAAGTCCAAGATACTGACCCAAGATGTGCACAATCATTTCATGTCAGCCCAAAGTACCTACATGCTAATTTTTCATGTAATCTGCTCAGTGGTTATTGAGTTTTTTCAATTTTGACTGTTTTTACATTTTTTCACTTAATTTGCATATTTTTGGCAATGACAACTTCATTTGAACAAAATCTCATCTACAGCCCATCATCCATGTACACACCAAATATCAAGATGAAATGTACAGCAGTTTTGGAGTTTTTGATGTTGACGGACAGACATACAGACATACAGACATACAGACATACAGACATACAGACATTTCCCTAGCCTATAAGAATAGCTTCCATTGCCATATATACATATGGCTATGGGAGCTAAAAAAACTCAACTTGAAAATAGTGAAACTAGGAAAACAGAAATGTACTATAATGACAGTCCAACTGTGAAATATGTTTAATTTGAAATTACACAGTCATTACACAGGATCAGAGTCCTGTACCAGGCCAATCATTTCTACATCCCAAATGTTAAATACATGCATTCATTTTTTTCAATCTCTATGATCTTCAAGCTGTGTCCACTACCATCACTTTCTAATCAGTATCACACTGTGACAATTGTCATCCATTCTGTATCACCATCATCAACACTGCCCTCACAGTTCAAGTAGAACTTCAAAGTTGCAGATTCATCATAACATGTTCATCAGAATATCCATCACAGTCACCATCAGTTTCTATACTGGCATCTGTCATTAATTTCTTGGTTACTATTATCAACACTGCCCTCAAAGTCCATAAGAATTTCAACTGCAGATTCATTATTACAAGTTAATCAGAATATCCATCACCATGAGGTTTTCAATCTGTGACAGCTGTCATTCCTTCTGTGGACAGCATCATCCACAGTGCCCTCACAGTTCAAGTAGAATTTGAACCCTACATATTTATCATTACAAGTTAATCAGAATATCCATCATCATCAGTTTCAAACTGTGACAGCTGTCATTCCTTCTGTCGTCTGTGACAGCATCATCAATACTGCCCTCACAGTTCAAGTAGAATTTGAACCCTAGATTCATCATTAATCAGAATCTCCATCACCATCAGTTTGAAACTTTGACAGCTGTCATTCCTTCTGTAGTCAGCATCATCAATACTGCCCTCACAGTTCAAGTAGAATTTCAACTGCATGTTCATCATTACAAGTACCGGTATGACTGTGAAAGATTATCTCACTGGAGACCTCTTCACTGTTTTCCAATCAGTCCTTATCACTCTGAAAGATATTAATAAAATGTGTTTTAATTAAATTGTGTATGATGTATTACATAGTAGATATATAGTTGTACAGTACATAGTTTTATGAAAGTAGAATTTTAATCTCTCAGCAGTACAACTAGTGTCGAATTTTCTAACAGTAGCATGTCCGTGACATAAATACCTTCACTATTTCCTTCTCTGAATTAGAGATGATATTAACATGACTGTAATGGCATGCATACAATACATACTGATAACAGTAGCAAAGTCTCAGATGCAGAGTGCTGCAATCTCTGTAATTATTCATGGTATGCCATTGATAAAGACTCAAATACCAACACAAGGAACAGAAGATAGACAAGATTCTACACTGACAATTGCCAAATAAAGCCCCCTAGCTGTAACTCTTGATATTTTTTGAACACCAAATTCTCTCCTGGTTTTCTCTGAATTCTACACTCTGAAGGGATATGGGCTTTTGCTGCATTATGAAACCATTCCTTTGTGAAAAATTGACAAGTAAATTCAAATTTTAACAGTTATTTTGATTTCCCGCCATTTTCAAAAATTGGTATTATGACAAAGGAAACTGAACATGCAATGTCACAGTTGAAAACATTCACCCCTAAGCATTACACTGGTCTACTCTTTGCAGTTTATGTGAAGATTTCAGTGCAGATATACACAGGATCCACGGTTTTTGCTTTTCTACTTGGGGCTGTGATTGAATGTTTGGGCAAACATTTAATCACAGTGTTATCTTTATCTTGTTCAAAATTGCATATAGAGTCCCAGCGGATAGTTAATAAAAAGTGTATACACACAACTAAGTTACTACATTTTGACACACTTATTTAAGCTTGAGAGTAAAATCGTTAAAACAATGCTGAAAGATACAGCTAGTGGGGCTTTAATTTTACAGTAGTGCTTCATTGTCATAATCTTTGTCGTTGTAAATATATAAATTTGCAGTACACATAAAAGCTTTTCAGTTCTCATATTTTTTCAAAGAAAGAGGAGATTACCACTTTCATTTTTATCGTATTTTGACAATATCACAATGAAAACTTCAAACACTTCCAAACTGAAAGCATATCAGGCAAGCATTTTTGAAAAATATAGGATCAAAAATTGACAAACTCAATTACACCAGTATGCTCCCTTTTGATCAACATACAAAATATGAGAGCTATCAAATACATTTCAATAAATGGCGAAGGCTTTTTGGTTAAGGGATGGATCATTTGATTTCTATGGTTGGGGTGGAGGATTTCAGGAAAAAATTTTACTGGCCATTTATTGGAAAAAATATGCCTCCCCAGTGAACATTGAAAAAAAAATTGCTTAAAGGTTGTACAAAACAATTGTTTCCATGTACCTTAAGACAGTAAACTGTGTCTATGTCTTCAGTAGTCTCTGGAGCTGCTGCCTTTGGCGATTAAATATGGCCAAGCTTTCAAGCGAGGATGGTAGAAAAAAATAAAATTGTTGCCATACAAATTCCTCCAGCTCAACCTCCACCCCCCCCACCCCCACCAGAAATCAAGTGGTCCACCCATAAAAATAAGAAATGAGGCAAATATGTGCAAATTTAAGAAATTATATGACAAACAGCCTGTCCACGATAATCGAATAACAGTAGCATAGCCCACTTCATCTGTGACTGAGATGTTGGCATTGTGGACTAGATTATAGGTGAAACAGCCTTTGTTTCTTGATTTACCCTGGCAAAGACTATCAACTCATGAATATCGCATGCCTGTTAAATCTGTCTTTCAGCTTCTCACTTCTGTAATCTTGATTCAAAGGGAAACCATTTTTTACTCTAACTCTGATATGTAGAGTAGACACAGTAATGTATTAAGCTGCATACTCCCATTTTGCTCAATCACTCAGTCTTGAATGAAATCAAGCAAAATATAGAATGCCCTAGGACTAGGAGTAAGATGAGCAGCAAATTTTTGTTCCTGCTGTGATTCAATGCCACGGTTTATGGTTCTTTCTTTATTGTGCAGTCGATTGATGTACTTCAGGTCAAATTAATTGCAACATGGCCTATAGAAACTTGCCTCTCTAAACATGTCATCAACTTGTATCATGTGATGTAGATCGTGTAGCCCTAATGCAAGGGCTTTGGGGCTTGCAATCTTTTACAAAGAAAAAATGTCCAAGACTCCAGCCTAGTTTTTAAAATACGAGAAGTTGATACATCCCTCAGTCCACGTTTTGATACTGATGATGGCCTTTGTTTTGCATGATTATATTGAGAATAATATATGTACTTTCGAAGCTGTGATTGAAGTAACTAACACTACACTAGATTGTAGTCTGACTGAGCTTTGATTGGAGACAGATACGGTATATTGTTACAGTTGCTGTTACAAAAGCCGGTGGCTTGAATTTTGTTTGCGAAACTAATTTATAACAAATAATCAAAACTTTGATTGACAGCTGATGCATGCTGTCCCCAAAATGTGCAAAAAGTCCTAAAAATAAATGGTAGTGGGACACATTGTCCCCTGGTTTCAAATTCCTGGCTGCAACACTTACCTTGTATGGTACCTTGGAGGTACCCTGGGAAACGCTAGTTGAGTGCATACAGACTTGGTTGACAAGTTTGATATTGTGTTTCAGCATGCTGTTGAGAGATTATCAAGAAACTTCAGTTGATACATTGAATAAAAATCCAAAATAACCATCATTTGCAGATATTGTCCCCTATTACAACGTCTACTTTGGTTTTCTCATAAAATTTCAATGCATTCAAATATTTTGGATTTTTTCAAAATACAAATCATGAAATATAGCCAAAAAACTCAGAATGTGTGATTAATTGTTGTCACCATTAGCCATTGGCTGACATAACAATGTTATTCATTTTTCAATGCATTTCTTACCAAACTGTGGAATCTGAACAAGTTAAAGTTAATATTTCAGGGTACCAAAATAATTTCTCACATCCCCTATACCCTATATAAATTTTATCCAATCCCTTCTGTACTACCCCAAGAAATTATAAATCCCCCTTGAATTCCTCCATCCCCTCAAAAATATTTGTGAATGTAGCCTTATGGTATTACAGATATAAAAGAGACAAAGTTGCAGAATATTACATCAAACAATTTTCAAAATATTGCCTAATCACTACAAAATCATCAATTACGCAAATTAATAATTATCAGAGGGATATTATTCACATCATTAAGTGTGTGACATGGCTTAAGCTACAGTAACAATTCCACAAAATTCCAGCTCATTATGCTGAATTATTCTAGAGTTAGGTACAGCCTAATTACTTGTATTCATTAATTATGCAAATTACTAATATTTAAGAGAAAAAAATTATCTAGACAAAATGCCTTGAAATTGCCAAGGTCTCTGCAATATTTTCACAAAATTGTACTATCTAACAGCGATCAATTATTGAGATACAGCCTAATTACCTAAATTCATTAATTATGCAAATAACTAATTACAACAGAGATAAAATTCACTGGACAAAAGGCAATGACACTGCTATGACTTCAGAAACAATTCCACAACATTGTACCTTACTACACAAAACAATTACTGAGCTACAGCCTAATTACCTAAGTTCATTTATTATGCAAATTACTAATAAACAGAGAGATTATATTCCCTGGACCAAATGCAATGACACTGCCATGACTTAAGAAAAACATTTCATATAAGTGTAGCACATAATTACAATCAATTACAGAGATACAGCCTAATTACCTATATTCATTAATTATGCAAATTACTAATTACGACAGAGACAAAATCAACTGGACAAAACACAGTGACACTGCCATGGCATCAGTGACAATTCCACAAAATTGTAGCATATTACCCAAATCCATTGCAAAATTACAGCCTAATTACTTAAATTCATTAATTATGCAAATTTTTAATTACCACAGAGATGAAATTCACTGGACAGAAGACAATGACACTGCCATGGCATCAGTGACAATTCTACAAAATTGTGGCATGTTACACCTATCCATTACAGAGATATAGCCTAATTACCTAAGTTCATTAATTATGCAAATTAGTAATTACCATAGAGTTAAAATTCACTGGACAAAACACAATGACACTGCCATGGCATCAGTGACAATTCTACAAACTTGTAGCATATTACGCCAATCTGTTATTTAGATACAGCCTAATTACTTAAATTCATTAATTATGCAAATTACTTATTACCACAGAGATAAAACTCACTGGACAAAACACAATGACACTGCCATGGAATCAGTGATAGTTCTACAAAATTGTGGCATGTGACACCAATGTATTTCAGAAATACAGCCTAATTACCTAAGTTCATTAATTATGCAAATTACTTATTACCACAGAGATAAAACTCACTGGACAGAAGACAATGACACTGCAATGCCATCAGTGACAATTCTACAAACTTGTAGCATATTACACCAATCTGTTATTTAGATACAGCCTAATTACCTAAGTTCATTAATTATGCAAATTACTTATTACCACAGAGATAAAATTCACTGGACAAAACACAATGACACTGCCATGGCATCAGTGACAATTCCACAAAATTGTGGCATGTGACACCAATCCATTACAGAGATACAGCCTAATTACCTAAGTTCATTAATTATGCAAATTAGTCATTACCACAGAGATAAAATTCACTGGACAGAAGACAATGACATTGCCAAGGCCTCAGTGACAATTCCACAAAATTGTAGCGTATTACACCAACTCATTGTTGAGATATAGCCTAATTACCTAAATTCATTAATTATGCAAATTCATTGATTGGAGCAATTTTCATAATTGCCCAAATCTTCTGAAGATAAGAATGTCAAGAACTATAATTGTCATTACTCAATTGAACAACTACTAACATTTACAAACAGCTAAAAAATACAATTACCAGCCTAAAAGATTTGTTTGTGGGTGAAATATAATTAATTATGCAAATAAGTAAAATTTTTACGATTTTAATATTTCAGTTAATAAGATTTTTACCAGAAATTGTTGCCTTCATGTCAAAAAAACCATGTTTCATTGTAGTACTATTGTTTTATCAGCTGATGACCTTTGACCTACATTTGTAAATTGTTTCCTTACACCTATAGGTACACCACTGTCCAACACTGTCAGGGTTTTATTGTCGAGAGATGGCAAGAAATCATCAGGAGAAGTCTTTAACCCATATGGATTGACAATAAACCAGAATGGACATGTACTTGTCTGTGACTATGGACGTAGTGACGAACCTGGCAGTGTGAAGACAGTAACAGCAGACACTGCACAGATTCTAACATCTGTCACAGTTCATGGCTTACCTCACAATTTCAAACCAACAGACACAAAAATGGCAGACAATGGTGACTATTACACAGCGGATATCGGCAACAAATGCATTGTAGTGAGTGATGCAAAGAGTGAAGTGAAACAAATAATAGCAATGGGTAAACTGAAATACCCCACTGGTGTATTTGTTGATAAAGACAGAAATGTTTTCATAGCAGACTACTATGCAGACTGTGTAATCAAATGTAATGGAGATGGGGACATTATTTCAAGTCGACAACTCAGTGTGCCCCTCTCTCTGACCATGAATAGCAAATATCAACTCATAGTGTCATGTCATGGTGGTGTAAATTGTATCTATGTTTTGGACAGTAATCTTGAAATATTGAATCAATTTGGAAGTGATTACTTAGAGTTACCATATGGAGTTACAGTTGACAATGCAGACAATATTTATGTGACAGATAATGACAAGATAGTGAAATTTGATAGACAGGGTGAATACCAGGAAACTGTAACTGAAGATGGAAACCCTTGGTACATTGCAGTGTTTACAGACGGTAGAATAGTTTATTCAGATAGCATTAATCACACTGTCAAGGTCATTTACAAGTAAGAAATCTGAGAAGACAGTCAATGCAAATATTGCAGCGAATACAACTTGTACAACTGAACAACATGCAAACACATCACCACCATAACTGACACAATTTTCCTGATTTTCTCATCAAAACTCAATATTTGTCAGCCAAGTTTGGGTTAGAATTTCTCGTTATGATGTCAGGAAATGACTCCAAGTGGAATTGAAACCCTTGGATGAAATTTTGTATTTTTTTCAGAGTGAATTTTGTTGTAAAATGTGAAGAAATTGTAATCCGCTTTGTTTTGATGCCATGAACAATGTCAATAATTTCATTTTTCTCAGAAACTATTCACAATTTCCTAGTCATGTTGGGGTTAGAATTTCTCATCTTGATGTAAGGAATCCAATAATGTTAAAATTAAAGTCATTGGTTGAAATTTTGTATTATTTTCAGAGTCAACTTTTTGTAAAATGTGAAGAAATTGTGATCAGGTTTGTTTTGATGCAATTGTTTTGACACAGAGAATACAAATAATTTCATTTTTCTGAGAAATGTTCATAATTTCCTGGCCATGTTGGGGTTAGAATTTTACGTCTTGATGTAAAGAATTCGAAAATCATAAAATTGAAGACATCAGTTGATATTTTGTAATTTTTTCAGAGTGATTTTTGAAAACTAGAGAGAATTGTGATCAGGTTTGATTTGATGCAATTGTTTTGACACAGAGAATACAAATAATTTCATTTTTCTGAGAAATGTTCATATTTTCCTGGCCATGTTGGGGTTAGAATTTTACGTCTTGATGTAAAGAATTCGAAAATCATAATATTAAAGTCATCGGTTGAAATTTTGATGTTTTTTATAAAGAGATATTTTGATATTTCTGCAGAATGTCCTGTGTTGACATGACTTCCATTCAACATTCAATCAAATTTCAATATGATTTCTAGATTTCTGAGTTTATGTTCAGATTTTCCTGGCCATGTTAGGGCTAGAATTTTACGTCTTTATGTAATTACGTTCATAAAGTGGAAATCCAAGTGATCGGTTGAAATTTTCATATTTTTTTACAGAATACATTTGTTAATTCTGTACAGCATTGCAATGACAGTTGTATTCACTGTAAACATTCATCAAAGCATCGCTGTGAAATCTTCTCATATTTGTTTCGATTTCAAGAAAGAAACTCATCAGATCTTACCTGAACAGTGTACGTACCTTGTGTTATTAATACTGGTCAGGATAAGTCCATCCGATTTCTTGTAACATCGTCAGATTTATAAAATTCCAGGAGTAAATCCACACATGATTTCAGCTGGCAATCTGTCAGCTGTTTTGAGTGCGAGCGAACGCTTTACTCATTAGATAACTTCAACCGTAGAAAGTAGTGCTAGACAAAACCTCGCCGCTCAAATATGAAACTGTCAGAATCCCTTGTTGTAATGATTCAGAAACTTATGATAGATTTCATGACCTTTGTAGTCATTTCCACTTTCGAAAAGTGAATGTTTTTTTTTATGAGATGTACAACCGACCGGCTCACATATACTGTAAAACTCTTACGCCGGTACATTGGCCATTGCTAGGTGGCGCTATAGCAATTTCTGCCGTCAGGCTGGTAGAATTGGCTTTCGGCTTCAGCGCAGTATACGGAATATATTATCATTGGTAATGTAATGTATTTCAGAGAGTTTGACAATTTTATCGCGATTTAAAATGTACTATGACAAGAATATATATTAAGACATTTTATTTGATTGAAGACTTTTTTCGGGTTTTATTTTATTCTACGTTTTTAAATTTTCCTTGTACACTTGCCCAGTATCGTGTAGCACAGCAAGCTATGTTCGTTGTTTTGAAAACTTACATGCATGCAAGATTATCATTAGCTGATTCATTCAAAAACTAACATCTGTTATCGCGTGTGTACGCGATACGCCATAGCTGCAAGTTTATACCTCAACTTTGCTATAATGTTAAATCTAAAAATATTGAAGACTTTGATGGTTTTTGGTTTACTCTTTTTCTTTCTCGTCAAATAATCGAATGCGTCATGCCATTTTCACACTCTTTCTGGTCACTGTATTATAGATTTAGATATTTTTAGACCAGGATGTTTTGTGGGATTAGTTTAATCAACTGTACAACGTATTCAGAATTATCCCAAAATAACGACTTTTTCGAAAAAAAAGTGTTTTTTTTCGGAACGTTTTTTTATTTTATATATTTTTGTTGGCTGTTAATGCGTTGATGAAGTGTTATCTATCGTGTTAAGACATTTCTAATCTCGTGTTTTATCTTTTTTTTTCTGTTGTACTGTACTTTAAATCTGTAGTACGTATGTTTTTCACCGATATAATTTTTGTGGTTATATATCTCAAAGTCAAACGCAATTTTCTATTACACATTTTTACTCGAGGCTTCAGAATTCAGTTAGGTATTGAAACACATCGAAAACGTAGCCAGCAGTCCGCTTTTTAATGATCGTCAGATATTTCAGAGCTGTATCTTCTTGATAATGGTGTACTATCGTAACTTTTCGGGTTTGAACTTATTTTGGTGCTTCTTAAAGAACAGAGCGTCGTGTATTAGATTTTTAGAGCAGTCATCGATATATGCATAGAAATATTTTACTTCGAGTCAGTGTTGATTATTATCCGATATTTCGAATGTTAGGAACTTTACGTTGATGGTGTTTTTCCACTTAATTGTTCACTTCAGCAAACATACCGACTAGATTAATTTCTTGAATGAACTTTCCAATTGGTCAACATTCCAGAAAAATTAACGTGTCTCGCATTTCTAACGCTTCAAGAAAATCTTGTTTCTCATGACCTATTTCACGTGACGATGAATATTAACTGCTTACCGTGCACAGACTTGACAAGTTTCTGTTTGATATGTTTCATTATCAATGGAAGTGCAGTTTGAAAACGCTATTTTATACACATTTTATACACATTTTTACTGTAAAGTCAAGTAACTCATAAATATTAGCTTGTTGAATTCCAATGAAGTAATAAAAGATTGAAACAAAATCAATTTGACAATGTTTATGTGACTCGGTACTTTTTTGAAAACGATGTGTCGCTGACTTGGCAGAGGGGTGTATTTTATTCAGTCACGGTCCTCCATCTCAATTAGAGGGACTGCAATTCAGACGGTTTACGCTCTGCCAAAAGGTAAGAGTTTTAGGGGCCGCCGATTAATGGAAACCCACAAAAACTTTCCCAAGACACTTTAAAGCAAAATCGCGGCTTATCAAATTTCAAAAGAATTTCCACAATGTTCATCATATAAGTATATGTAATTGCCTGCAGACGAGTCGTGTAATCGTCGATGTGAAAAGCGTGCGTGTGAAACGGATATCGAGTGGGAAGGCGCCCTCATCGGTGAATTCAAATACATAAAACATATAGTCAGGAAACTCGATCGGTGCATGCGGATTCGTTTCATCACATTACGTCTTAACGGCTAATACATATCTTGCAATGTGCGCAAAGAAAAAATCGTAATTCCGGAGACAACTTAAACGTTCTATTCAAAATAAACATACTTGTTATCGCATTGACAACCAATGACGTCATAAGATAATTGCTCTTATAAAGAGTGTCGACTTCTCTAATCTTCTGTTTCTTGGGCCTTAGCATATCCCTCGGATGGGTGAAATATTGCATTCCGTTGACAAGGCATTTCATAACCCACCCACTCCCTCCTTAGTCGAGGCGGTACCTTTTTGGCTAGGGAACAGCTTACTGTGATGGAAAGCACCACAATAAATTTTAAAATCTATTAAAATAAAACAGTAGCCTATACTCCATTTTGCACACTTTCACTCAGTTGAATCGCACGGTTTTGTCCGGTATCACCTCAAGATATTGTTATTATTAAATAAATACGTCAAGACAACTAACTTACTATTGACTGTTTTGGTTAGGGACCCGTTTTGTTGCATGTGTTGGCAACAGTATCTAGGTGTACTTCCCACGGCGTTCTGAAATACCCGGTACACAGCTTATTTACATTGACTGAATATCTATGTCCTGCATTAATTGTTAGAGTGTTTGGTCATCAAATTTACGCGGTCATAGTACTGCCTCGGCAGACTCTCGAAAGCAGTAAATTTACTGTCCAGTCAGCTCTGCGCCAAGCCCAGTAACATTAGCTATCAAGCAACGTGACAACAAGTATTATAGAATTTACTGAACTGAATCGCTAACTGTACCTCTTTGAACACCGACAACACGTTACGAGATTTTCCGGCTAAAAAATACATGAAGCAGGTCGTCACACTAAAATGAAAGCTTCCCATAATATAGTCATTTTTCAGTTGGATGATAATACCAAAGCTCACACTGCGCTGTCTTCTAGCGTCATACATGGTATTTGAAAGAAGCTGTTTTCAGCAGCGACGTACGTAAGGCGAGTATATGACGAATGTGATGCTCTTCTGATAAAATTAAGCTAATTTCTCTGTAACTCTGCTTATTGAGATTTGGTAGAAATAATAAATACCAAAACAAGATAACTCAGGAAAGAATGCAAACAGATGTTTTACTTTTTAGTCGAATGTACAGCATACATAGCGGTGAAACGGGATTAATTTAAATAGCAATAGAGTTTTATAAGATACTCGCCTTACTGACACAAGGAATACGTTGTAAGAAAGAGAGATTCTTAAAAGAACGAATGTTGCGGAATACCAACGTCACTGGATGAACGAACGAGGTTACGCGCAGATATGTAACACTGAGCCGCGATCCCAGATAGCGTAATTTATGACAATCAAAGTTAAAATCTTCAACACAGCTTACCCTTAAGCGACCGGGTGCGTAGTTTTCAAAAGAGATGATTACTTGGAAGAAAACATCGTTACTAAGTTGCCTTCAAGTTTGAAAAAATCGATCAGCCTAAAGGCGAATTCATTCCTCGTGCGGTATTTGGCAAAATCATGATGAAGGTAAATGTACATTTCACATCAATATTAGAATAATAATATTTTTTGTTGTGGGGCGTACAGTTGAAATTGTGAAATTTGTTTTAACTAAACATTCTTTTGACCTCCTTTAAGAAATAAGGTGCAACTTGGAGTAAAGCGAATACTTTGGACTTACACCGTATATCCTACATTATCAGAGTGACTGTAGATCAAAATATCGGTAATTATCGTCTTTGATATGACAAGACGGCAATTATGATGATGAAATGGCCTGTACATAGTTCTATATTTCAGAAGTAAAGGACAAGTGAACTGGCTCTTACCAATGACAAATCTGTGGAATTCCGAAATTAATCAGTTTCCAAAGTACGAAGACATTCGACCAATTCCTCTAAAGAGACCTTGATGTGTAATGGTGTCATGATAAACTTTATTTCCGCCTGTTTGCCTTGTCGCCATTTCACTCTCCAGAATAAAATAATGTAATTTAACATTTCGCCTCTGCGGGGCCAAGAATCATCATTCTGCGAGAATTCCTACTAGCCTGTTGCTCTTCCTTCCGAGACCTGATTTTTGAATTTGTTAGGGAGTTTACGAACATGGTTGCTACCACCCTGGAGGCGATCTCATCTTATGAAACTGTTTTCCTCGTTCTAGAAGGCTGCAAATGAGATGACCGAAATTTACAGTGACATGAGAGTGGACTTTCGCGCAGAAAATACTTATTCGAGGAAACTTTCTTTCATTTATATCACAAATTCACAAATATTCAGATTTCGCATTTCAACTCCCGCCACGCAGAAGCTATCCTGGAGTGTATTCTGACACATCCACTAATTCTACTCTTCTCTATGTTTTCCAACAAATGTTAGGCCACTTTGATATTTTTCACATCTGCCAATAATTTAGTTCTTAACGACACAAATGCGGTTAATCTACTTTCGTTTGAGACGCCCTTGCAAGCTAACTGCTTCAACACATATGAGCTGAGCAAAATGTACGCATCAACGTAGAAACTCTCTGACGTCTGCTCCGTTTGCTGTGCAGTAGAGGCATCAGAATGCGGACTCAGTCGCCTACATGAGTGTCTTGGAAATCCCCATGAAGCAAATGTATTTCAAGCTGTAGGCAAAAGACAATTCTCGACACTTATTCACGATCAGTTCACCAGCCTGACAAATGCAAGACATGCACATGAAAATGGGCTAAGTTCGGATTTCTCACTGCACCATTGCTCTCAGTTTGAGTAGCGCTCAACCTGACCGTCATAACTTTGCTAACACGCTGAGTACTTTGCGGCTTGCAATTGTATTTGCCAGGTAAAGGAAAGTTTGTTTTTAATAGTTACAATGATTTCAAGTTTATCAAGAAAATATTAACACCTTGAAGGTATTGGAGTTACCAATATAACCTACGACTTCTCTGGTGTCATCAGTGTGATAGCAGAGAGGTAAAGTAAACTTTTGAATATTAATAGACGTGGCCAGTTCTGAGTCTTGGTTCTGATAGTCACATCTAGCAAAGTCCAGATCTGTCAATGGGGAAAAGCCGTTATAGGAAATTTGCAAGTTCCAGAGAAACACATCACCCAATATTTACCGATATTTGAAATTCGTTGTGTGATAGTTGTGTGATCTTTATGAAGAAAATCGAGATTTTCAAAAATCTAAATAAGAGCGAACTTTATTCACTCTATGAGCTTAAGAATGGGCCCCGCAAGAGGTAGGCGCAAAGTAGGTAGTACAAGTCTGAGAGTGCGAATATCTCTCCAGCTTGTGAATACAAACGCGCCGATAGACCCGGAAAACAAGGGAACCACCTGGGCGATACCAATTTGAAAAAAAAAGGCGTCTGGGTAGCGGAGTCGCAGTTTTCTGCGTCTTCCTAGTTGTCAGCAACGAGTTTGATGACATCAAAAGCATATGGCGCGTAATGCATGCCAAAATAACATTCGTTTTCTTACACCACTGACCGAATTTTTCCACTAGTCATCCACATTCGGCTTGCCGATTTCTGAACCCACTCACTGAATTATTCAAGTGGTTAGCGATTTCTGAACCCACTTACTGCATCCTTCACGTGGTCAGCGATTTCTGAACCCACTCACTTACATTCAAGTGGTTAGCGATTTCTGAACCCACTCGCTGAATTCTTCATGTGGTCAGCGTTTTCTGAACCCACTCACTGAATTCTTCATGTGGTCAGCGTTTTCTGAACCCACTCACTGAATTCTTCATGTGGTCAGCGTTTTCTGAACCCACTCACTGAATTCTTCATGTGGTCAGCGTTTTCTGAACCCACTCACTGAATTCTTCATGTGGTCAGCGTTTTCTGAACCCACTCACTGAATCCTTCAACTGGTTAGCGATTTCTGAACCCACTCACTTACATTCAAGTGGTTAGCGATTTCTGAACCCACTCGCTGAATTCTTCATGTGGTCAGCGTTTTCTGAACCCACTCACTGAATTCTTCATGTGGTCAGCGTTTTCTGAACCCACTCACTGAATCCTTCAACTGGTTAGCGATTTCTGAACCCACTCACTGAATCCTTCAACTGGTTAGCGATTTCTGAACCCACTCACTTACATTCAAGTGGTTAGCGATTTCTGAACCCACTCGTTGAATTCTTCATGTGGTCAGCGATTTCTGAACCAACTCACTGAATCCTTCAAGTGGTCAGCGATTTCTGAACCAAGTCACTGAATTCTTCAAGTACTGAACTCCCTAAGCTCAACTTCATTAGTTTCGACTTATGACACGAAACAAGACCCCTACGTCACACAGCGTCATGCCTACGTCAAATGTCGTCACAAAAATTGTGGTGTCAATTTTACTAGAATGCTAAGGGGTCGAAATTAGCTTTGACCTCTGAGTTTTACGTCGACAACAAGTGCGTTTACATCAACTAATACACTCCGTCAGTGGATTATTTTTATTTTATGTTTTCTTCCTGGCCTTAAACATAGACCTTAAAAACGGAAGTCTATGCCTTAAAGCCCCATTATTTTTTAAGTTTTAATTTTTTTGTTCAAATTACATGTTATTCCCTTTCATCCATCTTGAAATGTTGTTCAGTGAAGAAATAAGCCAAATTTGTGCTTCTGTACTGACATACAAACGCTAAATACTACCCGATCGAGTTGGATTGCCGCGCGGG
The DNA here is from genome assembly GCF_041260155.1 of Ptychodera flava. Lineage (NCBI taxonomy): Eukaryota > Metazoa > Hemichordata > Enteropneusta > Ptychoderidae > Ptychodera > Ptychodera flava. The sequence continues at coordinate 30,867,524 of NC_091930.1, forward strand.
TTTGTTTACAACGCACATGTATACGTCTTGCAGCATGCCTGGCACGAGTGATCGCTCGCATGGAAGTACAGCTCTCGTCATCGTACGGTTTCAGAAAAACGACAATATGGTAATTGAATATCGTAGACAAGGAACGTTCCCAGGAAACGATAAAAGAAAAATGTTCTTAACGTATTTTAAGACCTTAGAATAGTTCAATGTCGTATAATAAGAGGCTCTCATCAGCCAACAGTCCCAAAAATTCCTTGGGCCATGCCGCGCCATGCCCGGGCAAACGTCCACGGTCGCTGGCTGAATTACCTGCGAATGATTTTATTTTGTTCTCCTCTGTTCAAAAACGTACTGTTACTGTGTTTCAGAGGATACAGAACTTTGGGAGAGGAGGCTGACATTCTATTCTGGTACAATGTGTGCGTTATATACGGATTATTCAAACTGAAGTTGGCAGAGCCGGATGCGCACCCTGCACAAGGTCACACAGGAACTCCCGGTACCGATGTAAAATCAAGACGACACTATATGCACTTGGCTCACTTCTGTAGGCAAATAACTATCAAAATTGAGTAACTTGAAGTAATAAAATTCAGCTGATTGCCGCATTAGCGGCAAGGTGATTGCAAAATCGAAGCAACATATTTTGGCAATGCACGGCAGCCTATCGAATGCAAGTGAACGCGATGGCCTTTGGCAGAAAGTAGGGAAACCGTCATTATTTACGACCTGATGTTACAATCGATAACTTAGTAACTAACCGATAACGTATCAAACCCGATAACGTAGGAAAAATTACCGATAACGTAGTAACGAACCGATAACGTAGTAAATTGTGCAGATATATGTGTCATGAATTCTTTAAGAAATAAGTAAACAACAGAATCACACCAAGAGGTTAGTTTGCTGTTGGGCCGGGTGTGCACGGGGTCGACTTTGCAGTGAGGCCGGCCGGGATCTCTCTTGTGTTCGAACTTCTACCATGCCTGGAGCGCCATTAATGTTGTGCTGGCATCCAGCCGGTAATTGTACTACGGTAGTCCTTATGAGGATTAGATACCCGTTACGTTTGATATTATTTGGAAATACTTTTAAATTACTAAGTAAGACTTTTATACTGTATTCAAGATATAATTTGTTCCTTTCTGAGCATTTTCAATTACGGCAACGATATCGAAGTTGATGGGCTGTACATGTATTGCCTATCCTGTATATACAGCGTAGCCCGGCCGTACGCCAAACTTCGTTTTGAGTAGACGGAGCAGAAGCAGTCCCGTCATTTATTTTCAACGAAATTTTCATAATAGGCCTACTCCATAATGGAAGAAACGACTAATTCAATGATTACGATGGTGAAATATTGAATTTTATTTATATAGTTTTTCTCTCTCAATGCATTCAGCAAACTTGATCTCCGTACCGTCGGTCACAACGTGCAATGCCTTGCATGCATGAAGCTTACAATCGACTGCCTCCATCGTTAGTTTAGCTGTTCAAGACGTTTGTTTGCACGGCTCATTATAGTCGGAACAATCTGTAAACACTTACATATAATTTATATCTTTCCAGTATTTCGCCGAACTTTTGCGCGTCTTTGGCTGAGTCTCCAGTTTCGATTGACCAGACCTTTTCGAAGAGCATAGGTTTCTATGGGCGCCACAGTAAAACAAAACTTGCGTCACAGTCCCTCTATCCATAGAGGCCCAGAGGGACTGTGCCTGCGTAGATTGACGGTGGTGTCATTACGTTTCGTCTTGTGTCTCAAGAAAGCCTGACTTCTGGTCCGGACAATAAGTCATTTTTCACCCTTTTACTGTTAATTGTACACGTTTTGTGAGGCGGGCTGGGCATGCGAACCATGCGATTCAGTATCTATTAGGCTACTTATTCAGTAAAGATTCTTTCCGGGTCACATCTTACAAGCTTTGATAAAGACCCCCTAGCGTAATGGTCAGCCACCTTCAGAATCCGTGAGTGAATTTGACGGGTCTCTTTTTGAGTGACCGGATTATGGTAGAAAAAATATCAAGTCTGCTGGGGTGCCTAGCGGAATGTAGGCAAGTAGTTAAAGGATTCGGTGAGTTGGTTCAGCAATCGCTGACCACTTGAAGGATTCGGTCAGTGGGTTCAGAACAGCGAGTGGGTTCAGAAATCGCTAACCACTTGAATGTAAGTGAGTGGGTTCAGAAATCGCTAACCAGTTGAAGGATTCAGTGAGTGGGTTCAGAAATCGCTGACCACATGAAGAATTCAGTGAGTGGGTTCAGAAAACGCTGACCACATGAAGAATTCAGTGAGTGGGTTCAGAAAACGCTGACCACATGAAGAATTCAGTGAGTGGGTTCAGAAAACGCTGACCACATGAAGAATTCAGTGAGTGGGTTCAGAAAACGCTGACCACATGAAGAATTCAGTGAGTGGGTTCAGAAAACGCTGACCACATGAAGAATTCAGCGAGTGGGTTCAGAAATCGCTAACCACTTGAATGTAAGTGAGTGGGTTCAGAAATCGCTGACCACGTGAAGGATGCAGTAAGTGGGTTCAGAAATCGCTAACCACTTGAATAATTCAGTGGGTGGGTTCAGAAATCGGCAAGCCGAATGTGGATGACTAGTGGAAAAATTCGGTCAGTGGTGTAAGAAACGGATGTTAATTTTGGCATGCATTACGCGCCATAGCAACATTATCTGTCCTCATACTTGTCACGGATATCGGATAGGCGTTTCCGTAAACACTTCCTTCTGTTGATACATTTGAATTGTTCACTGCAGCATAAAACCGTAAGAAAATAAACGTACGGATCCTTACCCGGCATAGACTGAAAGATTCAGTCGTGTGCGGGCGCTTCGGCGCACTGCGACCTGCGACCTGAAAAAATTTGCGACCTGTGGGTGCGTTTCATCGTACGCCAGCACGGCTCGTTAGCCAGACAGGAGTCTTCCAGTTTCGGAAGGCATCAGGCTGCCCGAACAGCAGGTCTTGGCAAGCGAAGATGGGTGCGTTTGGGCATACAGCAATCTCCACCGCAGAGTTCTTATCGGCGCGCCTTTCCCACAACTCCTTGCGCTGTCGCCGATACGCGGGATAAGAACTCTGGTTCCGAGAGTGCGCGTACCGTTTTCGTCAGGAGAACATCCGATGAGGGCAAGCTGCCGATGGCTGTTCTTGCTCTCGAAGACCAAACGACACAGCCTCGCTTTGGCTGAACTTGGTTATGTTGAAGACGTTCGTTGTACATTTATACAACAGTTTACTCGAAAACAAATTTCGACAACACTCCAAAAACGTCAAAAATCTCATGTGGAAAGATCAAATTGTAATAATAATTCACCTATCTCGGCTTGTATCCTGAGACGTTTTTCATACGATAGCAACATAGCACTAACATTTTCATTTTCGCGCGGCTGGTTTGCGCCATCTTGTTCTCGCCTGTTCCCGGATCACAGCAGGGTTGTGTTCTTCGTTTTCGGAACAAATATCGGCTATTTCCTGAAATGAAGCGAAGGAAATCGAGCTTGCTCGGCATATCCGAGCACCGTTCTTTTGTTGAAAACAGTGCGCCGAAACGCACCCAGGCCATTAGTAGGTCGCAGTGCGTCGGAGCACCCGCACACGACTGAATATTTTAGTCTATACCCGGCCGTGGTATCACGTTTGTTAATACGCGCCGTCTCGTTTATACTTTAACGCCATAATCCTTGTTAAAAATCATAAGCCATACCTGGAATTTTGTTTATTCGTCTGTTTTTTGTAACGGTTTATTTCTGGTTTCTGGTTTTCCATTTATTTCCTTGTTGCTAGCGTGGTGGCACAGTTTTAGGTTATCTAAATTCTACACACATGTGGAGGATAAGTTTCAAGGAATATATATATTGTTGTCGATTCCGATATTTCTTACAATTATGACGAAGAAACCCTAAGTCTTCAACCCGAAAGCAATAGGTTGAGTCATTAAGAGGTCCTGGACAAGTTAATCAGGGAACGGGGGAGAAGGGGGTCAAAACAAAAACTTGCAATATTCATTATTTGGTTACTATTTAATTAATACCTACTAAAAATATGTTCTATAACTTGAATTATTAATTAATTAATTAATTGAGTAAGTAATTTATTTATTTATTTATTTATTTATTTATTTATTTATTTATTTATTTATTTATTTATTTATTTATTCATCTATCTACCTATCTATCTATCTATTTATTTATCTATCTATCTATCTATCTATCCATCTATCTATCTATCTATCTATCTATCTATCTATCTATCTATCTATCTATCTATCTACTATCTATCTATCTATCTATTTATTTATTTATATTTATTTATTTATTTATTTATTATGAAATCAAGGGATCAAGTCCCATTTACAGGTTCCTCCAAAGCTCAAAAGAAAACGGTTAAAAAACACTGAACAAGCCAGCACCAAACAAAAAGTGTTTACAAAACTGAAATCAAGTGCAGGACATACACAGACAATACAGACAAAGCAAACTAATCAACAAGAACAGCCATTAAAATAAAACATGTCTTATTTCAGAATTAAATGAACCATTAAAAATATCAATATTATGATTATAACAAACCAGTTCATTATAGTTGCTCATACATCTGTTGAATGGAGCAAATTGAAAAACATTGATACAGCTATACGAGGTGGTCTGAATGCAGGACAGGTGCACAAAAGTTTGCTAGGTGCATTTAAGCATAGCTTTGATAAAACATCCGGTATATTATATAACCATATCTGAGAGCTTGATACTGGTCAGCATGATATGAAATATGAGTGTTGAAACACAAATATTTTATGAATTTACGTTCAACATTTTCAAGTAATTCCATATCTGATTTTTTTCAAGGGTTCCAGACAACTATACCAAAATTTCATAAAAGCTCAAAATCTGAAAGTTTTGACATCAGGGCTGTTTTTGCGATAAGCGACCCAAATTGTAATTTTCTGAAGCCTCCTTTTTTAGCATGTCGTGAAACTGTCTATTATCAATGAAAGCTAGCTTACATTCATCGCTTGCATTTGCCTTCATTACAAATGCATCTACACGTTGTCCGTACTTCTTTGCGTTTTGTTCATTTCGACACAATCTTCTTGAAACTCTTGCAAACGGGTTCGATACTCACTCACATCCTTATAGAAATCTGCCCCGTAACTATGAACTTTCTTCCAAAAGCTTTGATTGAAATGCTCGTACAACTTGACGTCAGCTTTGTTCCACTTCAAAATCTTTTTAGCGACCGATTCCGATATCGGATGCCGTTTGCTGTTAGTTCTTATGAACTTGCTGATGTACAATAGGTCATCTAGTTTCCAGCATAAAGCGTTTTTTAACAACACAAGCGATTCATCGAAGTAGTCAGAGATTAAAACTAAATCAAGTTCTCTGTCCAATTTGTCAATCATTTCATTAATTGCAGAATCATTGTCATGATAGCGGTGATCAAATCCCAAAACATTGGACATGCCATTCCTTAGAAGAATTCCTTTTCGTGCTCCGATTTTCGTGACGTATTTGTCAGGTTTCTTCATGAATTCTTCGAGAGCGTTTTCACGTTCATTTAGTCCAACTTCACTTGCACATTCAAAGAAGCCAAACGCTGATTCAAACCTCTGTACAGGACTTCGTATAATGGTGATATACGTGGCATTAGGAACAACTTTATCAAGTTCAGGTCTGTTGTATGTCATATGGCTTGCTATGATGTTAAAATGAGCGCTCTGGTTACCTGGTGGTCTTTGGTATTGTAGCTTTGTATGGGAGAAAGGTTGACGCTCATTAAAATGATGTCCTATCTTCGGCAAGGCAAACGACAAACTACGATTGTATCCGAAACGCTGAATGACAGAATTGGCTGTAGTACTAGCTGTCTTATGAGTCTTGATAAATACTATTTGAGTGATTTCTGTGCACGAAATTCTCCTCTTTCCATGGTTTCTGGGGGCGTTTCTTAAAGCATCCGAGGCAAACCTGGAAGCAATCATACATATGCGAGTGATGAAACAGACTTCCCTTTCTTCATAAGTTTTGTTGATTTATGAACGTGAAAAGCTTTGATTGTAGCAATTTTACAATGGAAAAATACCTTCTCGACAATCATAGTAATGAATTTAATTTGCCTGATATGAGTTGTCTGATTTGTCCTTAGTTGCACACAAGATGGCATGAGTACAGGTAAGAAATGAAGACTGGATTACTGTGGAGTAGCGCTAGGAATGACACCAACGACTATGAATCTGATTTCAATTTGCGGATAATTTATTGCAAGTGTTGGGAATAATACTACTGTCGCCACTGGGACAGCTAAATGCTAGTTCTATGGATACTGATAGGCATGTATTCGACCATAACACACAGTCGTCCGTTGAACAGCCAATTTGTGCTGTTCGTAAGACAATTAGCGGTAGCAGTAATGAAGTGTTAACTGAAAGGTCATCACCAGCTGTTGTTGATGGTAATCAAATCAATTTACAACAACTTTTCAACAGTTTTCTTTTCCGGTGCAATTCCTTACTTAAGTTGTAGTTGTGTATACTTATAGTAAATGCATGGTGTATGATGTTTCCCTTTAGTTTAATTAATATTCATTTCTTAAAAATTCTTTTGCTGTAAGTTTCAGACTTTAGTAAATAAATGGAACACAATGTGTCTAGACAAAGCAAATAACGAAGTACATTATATTGTATGACTATTATTATCTCAAAAAAAGCATGTCGTAAGTTTAACTACGTATTAAGCTTAGTAAAATGAGTCTGCGCTTTCGTACAAGTATGAGTGGACAAAACAGTGTAAAATGGTGAATATGGCATATAAAATCCTGAAAGAGACAACGTGTTACAATCCTCCGAGTCCCGTACCACTCAATCTCTTAACATTGATTTTACACTCTCTGGTTTAATTTCGACAAATGGCGGGAAATTTCAAAGAGTTAAAACCGATACATACTGTTGCCAATTGTCTTACAAACCAATGTTTTTGGTTCACTCCTCACTATAGTAATTACTTTGGTTCTTTACATAGGAAGTAAGTAGAAAACAGTTTCGGTACAATCTCCACCCCAGGTTCGTGAACGGTGACACTACCTGACAACCAAGGTTTTACATGACGCGCATTTCTGCGTCCTTTACGCATAAAACCGGACGCAGGACCCTCAAAAACTAAACTACGCGTCCCTTCGGACGCAGAAATATCTGTTGCTAGTGTACATGGTGTATATCTCGCGAAGCTGCTGAACACGCAAAATACATCCCAGTAAACCTTACCGACCCCATACTTTAATGGAATGCTCCGTAGTGCATTGGCCCCATTGGTCGATTTCTGTTTGCGTCGATTAACACATGTTTATGCATCATGGCGGGTCGTGTCAAACACCCAAAACAGGCCGATCTGCGAAAGTTTTTCGGCGACTGCAGCAACCAGCACGATGCAGGTTTGGTCGAGGCCGAAACAGCAGCTACGCCATGCGATACTGATACATCAGGTCCCCCGGCCAAGTCAGCAAAATTACGAACATTTAACAGAAGTTGGCTCAATAGGTTCAAATGGCTTCGATATTCTGAAGAGCGAAACGTCATTGAATGCGATGTATGTTTGAAAGCACAGTTACGAGTGGAGTGATACGTACCGCCGCCGCGTACTATGCATATAAGCCCCTTCTTATATGCATAGTACGCGGCGGCCGGTACGTATCACTCCACTCGTAACTGTGTTTGAAAGCGAATGTCACATGCCCGTTCAAGGAAGGTTGTTCCAATTTTCAACATTCAACTCTCACTCGTCATCAGGACTCGAAAAGTCATCTCACAAGTGTTAAAATCCTAAGCTTGAGGTCGCAATTTACTACTGCTTGCAAATCTGCAGAGGACCGGCAGTTGCAGGGTAAGAGTAACCACAGTGGATAGAGGGACTGTGGAGTAACGAACTTGAGGCGTACGCAGCACAATTACGTACTGTTTACCTGATCGCTAAACGTGACATTCCGTGCGATGTATTCACTGACATCATGCATCTACACTACAGAATCTGAACGGCTTAGACATTGAATATTACAAACGTCCTCAGATAGTTATGGAGTTTGAAGAGTGTATTCAACGTGTGATCGAGAAGTCCCTGATTGATAGTATACATGCAAGTGACTTCATCGGTATAATGTTGGATGAGACTTGTGACATTACCGTTCATAAGAAACTTGCTATATATGTTCGATATATTCAGAATGGCGAGGCGAATGTTTCTTTCCTCGGTAACCAGCAAATTACAGATGCCACTGCTGCAGGGGTCGAAACCGCCTTGATTGAATTTTTGATTAGGAAAGAAATCTGTGACGCGGCCGTAGACAAAATATACGGACTAGGAACAGATGGGGCGGCCGTAATGACCGGTCGTTCGAACGGGTTGGGTGCAAAATTAAAAGCCAGAAATCCCAACCTTGTTCAAGTGCATTGATTGAATCTTGCTGCTTCTCAAGCAGGCAGAGATATTGAATATTGCAAAGAATATCATAATATAATCCATTCATTGTATAAATACTTCAATGACTCTAGTGTGAGATATGACAAACTTAGAGAAATTCAAACTCTGTTGAATGGGAAGGCAAAACAAATTACTGAGCCTACATCTGTTCGTTGGTTGTCGGTTGAATCAGCTGTCAAGATGATTTTCATCAGTTTTGAGCCAATTGCCTTGGCACTGGCAAGTGACAAAAAAGGGGGTAAGGCTGATGGAGCTGCTGGCAGAGTGTGAACTCAAACTTACTGGACTTGGAATTACTTACCTTCTTGTCAATTTGCCGAATTTGAATACTTGTTCAAATTTCACAACGTTGTGAACTTGTATCATGGATAGTGTTCTTTGAATTGATCAATGAGGGCCCTCAGTATGAACAAGAATTTTCATGTAAGAGTTATTTTAAGAAATGTGCAACCATTTGCCATGTTTTAATACTAATTGAACACAGTGAAGACCATGGCATGGATAAACAATAAAATATTCTTGTGAAATAAATTGGGACCCCCATATTTTGATGTAGGACTCACATTTTCTAACACCAGGGGTCCCAGGGACTCTCAAAAGTAAAAAGTGATGTAAAACCCTGCAACCTACAAAATTACGTTCTTCGTTGATCGGCTTTTATCCTGGTAGGTTACCTTACTTTAAATGATGTCTTTACCCGTTTTAGGTTGGTGTCAATTCTATGAAAAGAGTCATCAAGACTAGAAACGTTATTCTTTAAAAAACATTACTTACTGACGGAAAGATGTGCTCAACTTGGTAGCTGAAGTGAGGAAGTGATCGTTCAACGCAGCAATGTAGAAAGCCATCACGAAAAATGTTATTACTATGATGCAGAGGAAAGCCGCCTTTCTTGTAACACCCATGCTGATTAATGTAGGTTTATCAGGGAGGACTGAAAGGAAATGAAGAACAATTAGTTAGGCAAGCAAGAAAGAAGAGTTTTGTATAATAGATTTTATATTTTATTCAATTTTCTCACCCGCAGCAAGACAGCACAAGGTGCGTAAAAGGATTAAGTGAAACCAATACTGATCGTTATTCTTGAAATATTAATAATTAATAAACTAATATCAATAGTGATCGGTAATCTTGAACTGCCAATAATTTATAAACCGAGGGATTACGTCTTGTATGTTTCTGAACAGCTCAAGTTTAGAACTCAATGTGTTTCGAGTTTGCGTGGCAAATCTGTTTTTTGTACATGCATCACTCAATGCAATGGTATTTTCCGGCTGATCTGATGATTTGTCCCAGTTTTTTTCTATCCTTGCATCAATTGATTTATTCAATGCGATTACTGCAGCTCAACACAAATTGAAGGGCACATTTATACCATAGCACAACGTTTGGATACAATCGGTTCAGGCATGTCTGAGTAATGACTGAGGACATAAAACATCATCGAAATGGTCACCGAGCACCATGTTGGATCGAATCATGGCACAAATTGACCTTCATGTGTTTATCATTGTCATCATATCATCTTTAAATTATATACGTAAATACTCTCTTGGCATAATTGTTATGAACGTATGAAAACTGTGCTGGTTGCTATAGCGATACAAATTGACATACTTAGGTATGCCATCTATATTGTCCTTATTAAGTTTGAATGACATTGGTGTAGACATGTCTCCATGAGAGATCTTAATGTGACAATATGTAACAAATGGCTGCCCGTCCATATTTGATCATATTGTGACATATGGTAGTATTTACAAACATTTCTGGAGGGGCGGGAGATTTCAGGGGAGAGGGTGTTGAAAACATTCACAACTTGCCAATAGGAGAGCTGAAAAAAATTGACTCGAAAATTTATTGAACATGAAATTTCTTCTCAAATACTTTCTGGCACTTTCATCTCCTGCCATTTCCATTTTCGGCCTGCTCTTCGAGCGCAAGTTTAGGGTACATTAAACTATTTATTCATGATGTGACAGCCAAATTGAGGCTAAACATTAAGGTCGTCAAAGTTTCTATTTTACCTAATCCCTACGTTGTGCAAAACTGCCCACCATAGTGCTTTAAGTATCAATTTAACGTTCCAATAACAATTTGGGAGATAATTATTTGATAACATTCTCCTATTGACAATACATTGCAATTGGGTCTAGGTCAGTGTCAAACGTTCGTGTCTTCGTATGTACATTTTTTGAGTCATCAATAATAACTAGAAGCTTCAGGTCAAACAACCTTTGAATAACAATTTGGGAGATGAAAACCTATGTGTTTTTCGTAGTTTCTGGTGAAATTCCAAAATAAATTTCCATGCACACACATTCACTTGTAACCACCTTAGTCTAATCCAGTACATTAATATCAATTATCAAATGTCTATAATACACAGATTTAGCTAGTTATGTATTGTAAAAACATATTCATAGTTTTCTCATCGACTACAATGTATAGAGGATTCAAAATCAAATTTCTTGTACATGCACATGTACACTTGTTATGCACATGCAATCACCCTTTTCTAATCAAGTGCAATCATGCCAATTATTCAGGGTCCATATATGCACAAATATTGCAAGTTTAATATTTAGAAAATATTGATCTGAGTTCTATCGCAGACTCCCATGTATAGTGGATCAACATTTTAGGCAAAATTCCAAAATTAAATTTCTTGTACACATGTGCACCTGCAAACACCCAATGCTAATCAAGTACATTTATATTAGATATCAAATGATCTTTACGGCCCTGATACGGCTTTTGCGGCCCGAGGTCGTACGAAAGTAGGGCCCGTATGCGTGCGAGGGCCCATACTCGTACGACCAAGGGCCGCAAAAGCCATATCAGGGCCGTAAAGGTTTTATCACTTACCTTACGGAATGATAAATATGTAGTTTACATAATATTCAACATTGTTTAGGCGATAAAAATACGTCGATATCAAAAATTCTTCGCCATTTGTGTCAATTTTTCATAAATGCGATGGCCGCTTTCCGTTGCGGATGACATACATATTAGAGACGTTTAGTTTCACCTAATTACGTGTACGTCTGACGGCGCGAAGTGGCGTACGCGTATCTGTGCTCACGTGTGAATAGAGAGGTTTAGTTGTGCGTTCCCGATTATTTTGCTGCATATTTTTTCTCAGAAACATGCGAAGTTCGTATAATTTTTAAGAAACATGAATTTTGATACGTGAGGACCACTCTTATAGTAGCTTGTTGTAACCTCGAACTACCTTAAATCAGCCGATTTTCTTTGATACAGTTATTTATGTGGTTTAGAGAATTCTCTTTGGAGGCGTCAGACAAAAAGTGGAATGCGACTACAACATGTAAGGAAATTATGGCAAGTACTCCTTGTACAGTTGCAATCTCTACAAAATATTCCGATATCAAAGATGTTTGCTAATTTACAATGATACCTTTTGAGTTTGCTTGTCTAAATTCGTGGAAATTATGGAGAAAATATCAAAAATACTACACGTAATTATGACTACGTGTAGAAGTGTTGTTTGACCCGCCGAATGTCTGTGCTGCACGTACGCGACGTCTGGTTATCACGTGACAAAGACGCTACGCGTACTGATCGAACGTAATTACGTGTAGCTAAACCTCTCTATTGACGTCATTTGTTAACTGCAGAATTCTAAATCACGCAGAGCAAAGCAATATGTAAAATGAAAGTGCGATCAAAAAGAAAGCAATTTTCCGGCGATTTCTAAAGTCGTGCTGATAGCATTTCTTCCGGTTTCTCCTCTTCTGCCTTAGGAGTTTAAAACGCCCGGGTGGCTGTGTTGTCCGTTAAGCGACGCCAGTCCTTTGAAATCGTAAATATGCCAATCACGTAGCCGTTTCGGCAGAGTCGGTCGACTCATTCGACTTGAGGCTTGTTAATTTGAAAATGTAAACGAATTATTGATGTAATTCACTTTGTCACCGACGACGACAACGAATATAGCGGGTGTAGCAGTAGTACCCGGATGATGACGCGCGCGAAGACGATCATCAGCCCACTTTCTGCTCTTTCTCGGACGAAGACCGACGTTTCGGCAGTGGCTTATTACTGGCAATCAGTCAAAGGAAGCGTTGACCTGATGGTAATTTGTAATGCCAACGAGATGTGTTTGATACCGATTTTTAGCTCACATGCTAACACACTTGAGCTGATGTCGTAGTGATGTCTGTCTGTCTGTCTGTCCGTCCGTCCGTCCGTCCGTCCGTCTGTATGTCCGATATCTCAAAAACGGCTCCTCAGATCAGAATCGAAACTGGTACATAGATTCAGTTTGCAAATTCCAAGAAGTGATTAGTTTTTATTGGGGATGGCTTGCTTACTTTTTGCTCATTTGCATAATTGATGATGTTAGAAAATGGATATACATATTGAGAACGACTGCGCTTAATTTGATGACATTTGCTACAAATGTTGATCTCACCGTGGTATATCAGCCGCGAAAGGTATAAATTGGTGATAAGAAAGATAATCGCTAATTTTCACATTAGTTAACTTTCCTAATTAGGGATATATATCTAAATTGACCTGATCAAAATAGACGAAACGTGGTATGTATATTAAAGATAATATGATTTAACACTATTGAAGTAATTAAGCATTTTATCTTCAGCCTAGTCCTAGTTTGCATTTTTGCAATCTATATCTGAATTGACTTGACCAAAGTTGACAAATCTTGCTACGCATATTGAAGATACTATGATACAACATTCTTTAAAGTCATTAAGCATTTGTACTTCTGCCAATTTCTTATTTCCAGATACCATGATACAACATAGCTGAAATTCATTAACCTTCTTTTACTTCAGTCGACTCCGAACTTGCATATTTAAAAAAACTTTCCTAATTATGGCTATTTATCTTAATTGACTACATCAAATTTGACGAAACTACCTATGTACATTAAAGATACTATGATACAACATTATTGAAAGTCATTAAACATTCTTACTTCAATGAATTCGTTATTTGCATATATACTGAGATCATTTCAGTCAATTCCTAATTTATATATTGAATTAAGTTTTAGTTTGCTAATTAGAGATGCGTACCGGGATTTACTTGATCAAAGTTGTATGCTATGTACATTGATCATTACACTAGGTCACAACAATAGTGAAATTCATTTCGCATTTTCATGTCAGCTTATTTATAATTTGCATATCTTATGAGCTTTAACAGTTTGGCATGTGTTGCTTGAAGGACGTGACCAAAAGCATTACACTTGCGATATAAAGTTGTAATAAATGACAACAGTTCCAGAAAGTTAGTATTTTTATTTCAGCTAATTATATATTTGTATACTTAATGACCTTTAGAATTAATCTGTTATGAATATTGTTCATTATGTGAACATAACACTCTCAATGAAGTTGCAAACATGTCGCAAAGGTACACATTTACATATATATGCAATATATAATGAAACACGTGAGCATTTTCTGTTCATGTCTGGTTTTCGACGACGATGTGTTCTCCGGTTCTAGGCAGACGTGCCTTGACAAGAACCATGATAGAGACCAAGGCGAATGACTGGCAACCGGCCCGGATGAGTTGCTGCCCGAAAGGTCGTTCGAGGAGCTGCGTGAATCTTTGCTGGGCGGATTTGTGTGCCGAGCAGACAAGACAGCTGGACGAGCTGTTTATGTAATACAACCCTCTTACGGACATCGACGAGGATAAAAGAAAATGGACAAAGGAATCCGCAGACTAAACAACGCAACACCAGTGTTATGTAAGTACCTGCTTACCAGTGAACTGTAGAAGCGAATCCACGTACGTATGACAGATAATGACACTGAAACTATCAAAAGTGAAGTACGTCTGTGATTGATCTTACCGAATTGACTCAGTGAAATTGGATTTGAATCGTCTTTCGAGATTAATAACAACATTGATTTGTAAACGAATGAACATCGCAGTCTTACGAACTTAACGAAATAATTGCCACTGTAGTGAATTGTGGTCCCTGTAACACCTCTATTCATTAATTATTCCCTCTCGTATTATGATTTTTGACTTTGTTGGTATGTAATATTGTTTTATTATTTTTGTTGTTTCTTATTTGGAATAGAGCGACACCGCCTAAGGGTATAGTTCCGGGCGAAAATGAAAACATTGCCATCCCCTTTCTTCAGTATCTACACCAATGGGTGAAAGTTTAACCCTTTTCCTGCCAAGTCCATATTTCACCACCAGGTCAAAATGGTTAAAATTAATGAAACACACGTATTCCATATGATGTATTTTAACATTATACTGTACATTTGAAAGCTGTTGAAAACATAATACTGTAAAGTTGATTTTTTGTGGAAAAGATGCTATAACATACCAAGCCAAGTGGGTGAAAATACGTCATGTTTTGGCTCAATACCGCTTTTTACTGACTTGGCTGATGGGAAAGTGATACAGTTATTACTGTCTGGCAGGAAAAGGGATAAATGTAAGATAAATCATGGCTATCTCACTGGTCTATAGTCCTGCAGTGCTTCGTCTGATGAATTTGTAACGTCACCTTGAAAACCATGTTACTCCTGCCATTCGTATCAGTTTAATTTTTCCAGCTCTCTAAAATGACTTAATATTTTTTTAGTGATGCTGTACAAATTTCAAGGTTTGTAAAACAAAAATTATATTATATCATGCTACCATATGTGCCATTCTGATTGGACGAGTGCTCATTCCACCGATGCTAAAAGTAAATACTGTTTTAGCACTGATAGCGGTGGTAAAACTGACCCCTGACCCGCATTTTCGAAAATTGCCCAGTCGGTGCATTTGAACGTACCTATCTAAACCATAGACCGAGGACCGAATTTTGATACACAGATAAAGTGTGGGTCTGTAACTCACCTCTTGGTGAAAATAAGTTGGGATCCATGATGAAAGACATCTTTGAAGCAGCACATCTGGGGTGTGATGCACACAAATATTAGGGCGACAGCGCACCGTGCACATTACTTGATATTGCGGGAGTCGAGACGCGATGTATACTACCGCTCTTTAAAATGAAGATATTATTCGTTCATACACAAATACATTGACGCTTCCTCACAGTAACGGTATGTCAGATATTCTTTACAAAAGTTTTGGTTGTAACAGACCAGGGTTTCCTAACGATGTAGACCAAGAAGTTCAAAATAACAATAGGGTAAATCCTAGCGACTGCGACGAAATTTGACATGAAATGCAACGAGTAGTGTCAGCGGCCAGCTCTCGATGCATCGGGCAACACACTCTGCACAACTGTTAATCAAAGTTGAAGTCATCGCAAGTTTGGATTATTTCAAAACTGCTTGTTTTCTGGTACAATTAACGTCCAAATTATACATCAAATAGATCCTGTAACTTCACTGTGCCACCTGAATGTTGCGACGGTCATCGTATACCGCGTATGCAGAACAGAATGAGAAAATCTATTTTTAGTATGCCAAAAAAGCCAGGACTATTGTTCTTATGTAAATTTACGAAAACGAATGTTACTTTTTTCTTTCGATTTGAACTCTTGACCCATTTTCTGTGACATGCAGCAGGTATTTTTGACAAGTGTAATGTTCGTGTTGCATGTGAATAAAATGCAATGTCGATATGAACGTAATGCGTATATCGTAGGATACTGTGTGCCTGTACGTAATCCCAACTTATAAAAATTCTCGGTCTCGGGGCAGAATTTCCGACTTTCGATCTCTCAGACGCCCGTTTTCTGTATTTGGGGCCTAGAGTGATGAAAATACCCAAGTGAGACAACTAAGATAAGCAAATAACCCTCTTCGCAGTCGGGTATACACTCGATTTTGGTACAATTCGCTCCATAGCACTCGCCTATGGGCTCGTGCTATATGTCGCGCATTGTACCAAAATCTCGTGTATACCCTCCTGCGGCGGGGGTTATTGCTTAAATACGATTACCTTGTAAAGTGTCTGTCGCCTTTTACAAATATGTAACATTGATGTTGGTAGTCTTAGACAAGCCTTTCCCCGGACTTCTCAATGGATGAACTTGCACACTGTGTGAAGACTTTCACGAGCGAGCCCCTCTTGTGATACCCGATTCGCTGTCTTTCAATAAAGTGTAAAGCTGCTATCTCTGGTTTTATGTTGATTACGTGGCATCATTTGCCTATAAATGATCGAGGCCTATTTGGGTAATCATATTACCACAACAATAGTGTTTGCATACCGAGTTCATATTGTCGGGGCCACTGTATGGTCTGCAATCGCTGCTTAGCCGTCAATTGATGGTACTCCGTTCTCAAGGACAGTGTCTCAATGTACATACCTGATGATTTCAGGTTCTGTTTGTGAGCTTTCAAATCTGCCGATATCGGACATCCCTGCAAGAGCTTAATTATACATTAACTCCTCGGTTGTATTTGTCAAAATCAAACCCTGAAGAAATTGTTTGTGTCATTAAGAGATATTTATTTTATCATAGCTAAAATGCAAAACAACAATAACAATGTAAACAGTGTAAAGTATTAAATACAAACTTTGTATATTTCATAAAATGCAAATAAATTCTGAATCAATTTTTCTTGGCAAGCTGTTCTAACATCTGCATTTACATTTCCAGTTGCTTTCCTGTTATGCCAGCCGCCTCTTCTCCGCCTCCAATGCAACCTGCTTATATCTCATATCTGTCTCAAGTACTTCATCGTACAAGTTCCCCAAGTAGACGATACGTCAGTATCAAGGGAAATGAGCATTGCTTTTAAGGGGACAGATATTCAGACTCTCAAAATTTTACAATTCTTTTCTGATCTACCGCTTGTGGGAGCTCATTTTAAAGCCCTTGGTTTAAAAAAATCTCACCTTCTTAGTTTTTTGAAAATCCAAAATTGTATTTTACTTCTTAGACAACGCAGGGATAGCGGCCATTTTGAATTTCAAATATCGGTAAATCTTAGGTTGTTTCTCCAATACAAAATTTTGCACGGTGACCTCTGAATTTTATTCTTGATTTTGAAAGAGAATGGTTGGAAGAGTCCTTGAGGAAAGAGTGAGCAAAAGCTTAAATCTTTTACTTTCGCGGCACATACTTATTTAAAATGTTATTATTCAATTCAGTGCAAATTGTATAACAACTGGTAAAGAAAAAATTATAACGCTAATCCAATCGCTGACATACAGAAGTATGTCTGTAAAAAGCGAGGTTTATTAAGAGCTACTGAATTTACACTTAGATGAGATATTTGTTGTTCTCTGAGATTAAACAATTTCCCGCGTTTAAGTTATCGTCGATGGAATTTCTTTATATCTTGTTCCGCTCTGGTTACACCTAACAGCCAGCCTATTGAATGGTATAAGGGGAACACACTGAAGTCTCACAGTCAACTGAATCATTTAAATGGGGAAAAAGAGAACTGAGGACCGAAACAAGGACACGTGCCATTTCACGCCAAGTTTGCCCATCGACGCCAAAAGTGCAAGAATATGCCTACTTTAGAAAAAAAGCTGTTATTTTAGCGCAAACGCTGATAAAAGCGGTATGATCAGGGAAGACAGCAAAGACTTACACTCAAAGAGCCTGACGTCCGCAGCGGCTCTCAATGTCCTCCTTTCAGATGTGTATTTTGCATGGAGATCGTCACAATGACAAGGCTTCAATTTAATTTTTAGGAAAATCTTCAACGACACTTTTCATTGATTTCTGTTCAGGGAAGATATTCCGTCTTCCCCGTAATGATGTTCTCATAGATAACTCAAGTCTTTCAATCGCGACACACCGTGTACAATTTGGAATTTCACCACGTACGACTAAATTCAACATCGGACTAATTATCAGCCATAAGATCGGACTTTAAACGCACGTAGGTAGTGCTGAGGATTCTCATCAAGAACGATTGTATTTAGATATCTATCTTGAGTTAATTTACTAATAGAACTATGAAATTACTGTGTATGAATCAGTCGCATTATTGATATTCATATGAATGTGCCGTTTTAGTCGTGCAAGTGGCTAAGTGGGAACACGGCGCAGGTTCAATATACTACGCGAGTTACTAGAAGTATATCTAACTATATTTATGTGCTCCGCCGTGTTTGTTTGTTTTTGGCTTATAAAAGCTATGGAAATCCGGTCACGACATGCGACATGCGACCTGCGACTTCAAAACTGCGATCTGCGTCCTGCGAGTTTGAAACATGCGTCCTGCGACTTTGGCATTTAGACCTAGGGTAACCTGCAGCTGCGACTTAACAACAGCGACCTGCGTCCTGCGTGTTTGTCAAACTACGACCTGCGACTTCACAACTGCGATGTAAAATAGTAATAAAGGGAAAGTGACTCCACACATCAGCCATCTCGTCTTGTGTGTGCTTTGGTGTGTTTAGTGTCTGATTTGTGTTTTGGCTGTTAGTGTGTTGATCTCTTGTTTTTCTAGCAGGGAAACTAGAATATTATGTTTAGATCGTTTTGAGTATATTTGTTTCTTGCCTCGTTCCAAATGCCGTGGACTTTGGCCAGTATCAGTATATCGCTAATGTTTGGATTTCTTTTGTATGCGATGATCGGTTGTTGTGGAAATATTTCATTCAGACTATAGTGTTTCGTCCTTGTCTATGTGTTCCCAGTTTTCGCACATTGCTGCTTTTTATAGCTTGTGTTCTTATATATACTGTTGCTATAGTTTTCGTTGTGAAGACTAGTGTTTTCTTTGTTTCTTTGTTTGTTCGCTTGTGTTCTAGTTGCGTAATTCGTGCGGCGAATTGTGCTTGCGATGTGACTGGACATTTCCTGTTGTTTTAGCCACGTTCGATTAATCTTGCATTAAGACTGGGTGGGGTGCATGGTCACCGAATCGAAGTACAACAACCACAGAATACGTCTTTAGGCCTAAACTAGGTCATTTCGATCTGTGAAATAGCCATCACTTTAGGATACAACATATAAACAACATGCTTGTTGAAGTAGGCCTATTAGGCTTATCAAAACAAATTTTACTCATGAAAATCGGTGATCAGTTGAGCATTGTCCCTTTGAAACCGGACTTTGAAAGCGAACCGAACGTAGGCCAACACAGCTGTATCATCGAAGCTCATCTCTTTCCTAAATGACACCACCTATCACTGATATTACTAGTGACCGCTTTTATACTCTCAATAAACACCAAATACCTAAAATCATGGATTAGGTCGTGATCTTGCAGGTTGCAGTGTCAAACTCGCAGGTTGAGCTAGGCCAGAGCACCCGAAAGTCGCAGGGTGTCGCAGGTCGCATGTCGCATGTCGTGACCGGATTTCCACAAGAAACAAATACGAAATCTGCAAAGTATTATTCTTAACACTCTATTAATAACACATATCCACAAGTATTATTTTCCACTTCTTCATTGACGCAAAATATCGTTATCATCACGCCTATAAATAGAAAAAGAGAGAAAACTGTGCTGCAGCATATGAACGAGGACAAGCGAAGAATGCTCGGATTGAATTTGAAGACGACCGGCGCGGCGTACGGTCAGTCTGGTCTCCTGAAGTCCCCATTTCTATAGCTGGCTGCGCTGCTCATGAAAATAGGGTCAGGTATATTGACTAATGTAAATATGACCGTCGTTGGTCAATAGTTCGAGCGCAGTGATTCATTGAATTTATTTCCAACTTTGAGTTACCTTCAAATTTATATTTCGTTTGCCCATGGAGTAATTTTACTCCATGTTTTCCACAACCAAGCATCCTATGTCGACATTTTATGAAAAACGAAAAATTACGTATTTATTAGTCACTACATGCGAAAGGAGGGATAGTCTATCACGTCTGACAAAACAAAAACATGGACAATAATCGTCATTTTACCATTAAATGCCATCATAGAAGTACAAAGTCGAAGACTTACAAGTGAAGCTGTGCAAATAACTTGTACATTCGATGTTTTGTCGTCTTGTTTCAAAACTAGTGCCACTACAGATGTGCTATTTACATGATCTTGTCAGGTGACTGTACTCATGCAGTCAAAATTTGAATAAAATGGCGGCCAAGCGTAACCCATTCCTTACTCTTATTTTCGTGAGCAGCGCTGCAAGCAGGAGAAATTGGACAGGGGGACCAGACGAGATCGACGTTCACATTTAGAAGAGCGCCCTCTGTGTCCATGGAGCGCTGTTTTGAAGCTTTGGCAGTACAGTTGCTGTTGCAACAACAGTGATGGCACAATACGTCCCTTATTAAACACAATGGATTTTATCATGGTTAAAATTACCAATTACGTCTAACTTTCTGACAGATTAAACAAAAAAAATATTCCTGCCCGGATCTGACACAACCTGTGTGAACTGTTTTCACCACTGAGAAGGCACTTGAAACTAGGTGTTGAATAATTCATATTGCAAGTACAATTAGTACCATTTTATTCCTGCTGACTATTGATCATGAACCATTACTATGATTAACAGTGTAAGCGTAGCCTGTGTATCGGACATAACATTTCTAACTTTAACCTCTCGCGCGAAAGCAAAGGCTAAGTCCTATATATGAGCAATGACTTTGTTAATCATAAACCAACGCGGACAAAAAAGTCACCTCAGTTCAAACGCTTAGGCCATAAAAGACATTGACAATTATAACATTATAATACAACAACATTTACCAGATATGTTAGACTTTGAGTGAAGAAAATACCATTCTTAATTTAGCTTTTGTTTTCTAATACATATTTAGGTCTCAAAGGCACTTCTCATCAATAGAGATAACAATACAAATTCAGTCTTGGTTCTAGGTTTGTAATATACCGTGACGTTTTGGTCTACGTCACTGCGGCCACATCCGCCCAGAAGCGCAACTTCGTTTTGCTTCTCTTAACACTTGAGTCGCGGTTTTCAACTTTGTGTAAACAAAATGTTTGCACCCGTTCGTGATAAAATCGGTTTTCCCGTTGCGTTCCAAAGATTATTATCAGTAAGATAAAAAAAAGGATAGAAAAGCTAACCTTGAGGCGTGTACGTGATCTTTGAACTTTAAAGTATGATTTACATCAATTTGCAAAACTTCACAGTGGTGTGTAATTTATTATTCAGTCGTAAAGCAAACCAATAAAGAAGACTTCCTTTCTGAGTTGTCACTGTGTGTACATTAGTCTTGGTTGCTTGTTGTACTGGTCCAGTTCTCTTTAAGCATTAGTGTCAGGGCTACATCCACCAGGCTACATGTCGGTACAATGGCGACACATAGTGACCCTTACTAACTGGCATTCATATCAGATAGGGCACTGCAACGGTCACATCATGTCAGCTATGGCTAAAATTTGAATGTAGTTTTACTGAATCCATTTATATATGACCTCAATAACACTTGAAGGTCGCATTAGTAGCTGATAAACACGAAACTCTTTTCACGTAGACATGACATTAAACGCATGCGCATTAAGATTAATGTAAATTACACCCTGATGACCATTTATACATGATCCATAACACTTGAAGATCGTATAGGTTGGTGATAAACACGAAACTGTTATCAGATACACATGGCATACATAAATGCATTTACACACAAAAATTGACACTATGTAAACGACACCCTAGTGGGGATTCCCCGAATCGACATCACAGACTGTAAATAGAAAGATGTATTCCCTCCCTTTTCATGAACTATAACATGTATAACATCGTATTATACGATGGAGAGACAGATATTCTATATACGTTATATTATTATACAAACCCATGATCTCAACATGCGACTATGAGGCGTTCGAATTTATTTTACCCTGGATCATTGATGAGACCGATTTGTCATACGCCAAAAGCCATAAACTACAGTCACCCTTTGTGCTACCACACTGCTTCAATTGATAAGCTGTGTGTGAAAGAATAAGCGACGTATTACAACGCACGTTTGTCAACCTTCTGACGGAAAACCCGGCCTTAGGCTAGTAGTTTATACGACTGATTGCCATAGGCAGTGACATACCTCCGTTGGCAAGCCCACAGTGAGCAGTTGTTAGTGGTACAAAGACGCTCACTATACACGTCTGTTAACATTGGCTAAGACAACAATATTTTAGACAACCAACCGCTTTTTCTTTATCGCTCAAGTTTCAAGACAAACTCGAAAACCCAAGCGCACTTGTGAGGCGTCATAATATTAAAAACTAAACAATTGTTTGAAATTACGGTCCTTCTGAAATAGATTGTTCACCAAATTTGATTTTTTAAGTAGACTGCCAGCCCCTTCGATATTAAGTTTTATGTCGGTTACTTTGTACGTTCTACATATGTCATTTTTTCGTTGTGTATAATGTAAGTGCAAGGCGTTTTAACAACACGCACAGATATATTGATGATCTGATTAGTCTAGACAATCCAGACATATCAAATTACTTACATCATATTTACCCTGATGAGTTGGAAATCAAAGAAACAACCGAGGGTAAGAACTCAGCTTCATATCTTGATCTGTTCCTACAAGTGGGTACTGATGGGCTACACACTAAGCTGTATGACAAAAGAGATTATTTCGATTTTGAAATCATATATTAGGCCTATCCCTACTTGTCAATTAGTAATATTCCATCTGCACCTGCTTATGGTGTGCACGTGTCTCAACTTCTCAGGTATTGTAGGGCTTGTGATTCCTACGCTGATTTTCAACTGAGACACAGCTCATTGGCATCAAAATTACTGAGACAAGGATACACAACAAAAAGACTCGTTAGGACTTTCAAAAAGTTCTACGGTCGATATGACGACATTGTGGCCAAATATGACACCTCGGTCACACAAATGATTAACGACAGCATTCCCGGCTTTGACTTATTACAGTGATTCATATCCTGTATCTTTTCATACAATATTTAGACAATTTTGGGACCAATCCTGACGGGTGTAGCATGCTAGCAGGGTACGCTTACCCATTCCGGACACCTGGTACCACCACTAACTATCAGTGGTTCAGGATGTTCCTACTTAAATTTGTAAATCACAATTGTCCCATGGACCTGGTAATGTATTACCTTGAATGGAAATGATTATTAGACCAGTTTCATGTCATATTTAAAGATTAGGCCACATAGTGATGCGACGTTGACTGTGACCCGAGATATAATAGTGAGCAATGACTTCAACAATAATTCCTTTTAACTACTGAAGATATTAATGTATAATATTCATAATCGAATAACTGATAATGTGCAGTAAAATCTACATCGATTCAACTATAACCAGAGCGAACACAGCAGAATAATAGGACGTGCAGTACCTATCGTCATGATTTAATATTGTTGTCACCTCAGTGTTATAGTTTATTTTAATTACAGCCAAAAGTTCTGCCATAAGAATTTATCGCAGCCATGCATTATACGACAACACTCTCCCTTTCTCGAATGATATCGGTCAAAAACAACACACTATCCTGCATCAACACTTCATATCGAATGAGACACTCAGAATACAACTAGCATTGTGTCAGCACGTTGTTTATTAGCTCAACCCGGTAATAAACAACGTGCTGACATAATGCTGTACAACTACGTCACGATCAAAAATTGTCACGTGACCATAAACTGTATTGATGTTGATGTTCGTCTTGCTTTGACAATTTTAAGTGGTCTTTAGTTTCTAAACTTATTTGTGACACAAAGTCAAATAAAACCCCTCCTGTATGTATAAACATAATCGCAGAGTTGGTAAACTAGGCAGAATACATGTGGATCGATGTATTCTGGACATTGTTTCAAAAAATATTGTTACAAACCCAATAACAGTTTGACACAGCCTTTGCACGCTGTAGTGTTACTGGGATCTATCCTTTGTCAATAAAACTACAAACTGTGATTATCAGTAGTGTACTAAAGAATTTATTTTCTCAATGCTTCATGACTAAGTTGTTAAGCATTGAGACAGCAAAGCGTGCATGCATAATAGAAATGAGTGTGACAAGCAATCTCTAATCAACCTACCGTTTTAGAATTTTCGTCAACGTCTGCTTACTCGTCAGTTTGTCACCGAAATTTGTATGAAAAGTCAATATGCTCAAGTACAGAGTGGTTTGTTTGGTACACGCATCATTGGAGTATAAAATGTCTTTTGTATAAATAGTCAAGGACAACCAAGTTTTAAGGAAAGTCATTTCAAATTTGCAGGATAGCCTATGTAACGAAAATAGAGAGCCACGAAAGGAACGGGTAATATGCATCAGATTATGTTCCTTGCTCTGAATGACCTAATGCACATGGGGGAGGGGGCTCCGAGTAGTTCCCTAGCCAAGTCTGATACAAGATGTATAGTGCTTCTTGGTTACGTTATACGCGCTTCGATGCTGCATTAAAAAACTAAGTGCATTTTGATAGGAGACTATGGGGCAGCGTGAACGATATTTGTAGAGTAGTCATCTATTGACGACACTGTTGTCAGCGATGTCAGAGCAAGCATGATTATGGTGGCAGAGTATTTGATCCGACTGACCTTTTTGAGGTCAGCTCACCCTTTATCAGTACGGATGCTGAGATACAGAGGATTTGAACACCTGCATTTAGTTGGTAGTGTGCGAGTAGATATGTACCGCCAGACTGGCGCCGTCCAACATCGTAAAGCGATAAATTTAGGATTTCAGGCCACATACAAACCGTTTTCTAGCCAGACTTATTATAATTTCAAGGGGGTTTATACAAATTTATAAATACCTTGCTGTATATCATAATAGGGGAAGGCTTGACTCTAGTACCTCGGAGGGAATTCACTAAAAACAGGTCATTTTGATCATAATCGCATAGTAACTGTTAGTGAACTGGGCAGAACACATGGGAATCGATGTATACTGCGGGTCTATTTTCCTAGCAATCTCGTTACTATAAATCAATGACAGTTTGACACAACCTTTGTATCCTACATCGCTAATGTACCTCTGTCAATAGATCTACAAATCATGATTATCAATGGTTTAATACATCATCACAATTATCAAGGACGCATAACTTGGTTGTGAAGAGTAAATGCCTGTTAAAAAATCTGCCCGGGCGTTTGACACCTAGCGCTGCCGTTATGAGTGTGACAAGCACAACCCTGGTAACGGTCTCTAATCAAACTTTTGTTTTAAAATTATTTCATGCCTACTTCCTCGTCTCAAAGAAAATTATAGGTGTGTATGGAAAATCGATATGCTGAATTATAAAATGCTTTTGTCGGTACATGCATTATTGAAGCACAACAATCTTATTATTGCATAAAAAAGTCAAAGACAACACATTTCAAAGGCAACTTGTTTCAATAAGAACGGCACAAGCAACGAAACTAGAGAGCCACTGACTGAAAAATAGACAACTACTTCTTGTCCTGAATAACGTAATTCACACACAGGGATAGTGGTTTTCCCCTAATTCAGTCTGTAGCTACCAGTCTAATCTTTCATGATTCAACCTCCATTATCGTCTCTTCACAACCCATCTATTGGCATTAAAACCCGCATAGCGACGGACATTGCACTAAGGGGATATGAAAATGACGATTTACAAATTTAGTTGAAGAAACATTCTGGGGAAATGCTAACGTTATCTGTTGTATTTTAATCTGTTGATAACTGTTGTGGCGACGATAAGAATGGCGGTGTTGTGTTTAGCCCGATTGACCTCGTTCAGGTCACCGGTCTGTTCACCCTTTATTAGTACGGATACTAAGATACAGAGGAATTTGAACGCCTGAATAGAGTTAGTAGTATTCACGTAAATAAGTATCATCGGATTGGAGCCGTCAGCATCGTAAAGTGATATATGTGGATCTAACATGTCGTTATACAGGCCTTGCCGCTTATAAGGCTCACGGTTTTACTTGAAGTTTAGAGATAATATGTCACATATCAGTGATATATCAAAGGACACCGTGGAAAGGAATAAGCAGTGATTCAGGTTATTTGTGAGATTGCATATAAATTGTTCAAGTTAGTTATTAGAGTCATTTTTCGTGTATTTGTGACCATCTTCGTGTAAAAATTTAGGAGAGGCAAATGCAATATATAAACCTGAGACTTACTATTGCTTCCCTTTCAGCTTTCCGCGCAAAATCATAAGTTTGCTAATGATAATAATTCTGCTAACGAATCAAATACTCCCGTGTGTGTGTGTGTGTGTGTGTTGTGTGTGTGTGTCTGTCTGTCTGTCTGCCTGCCTGCCTGCGTGATTGCTTTCTCGTGCCCTCTTTGATTGTTGTTTCGACATTGGCTATATACCAATAAAAATATCAGAAACGTAATGCTCATTAACATGATTAAATTAAACTGACAAGATACAATTACTCTGTTTTGCCATGATATTTGGGTTGATGGCATTTCAGGTATTTCATGATGTTCATTTGCTTTGAGATTTAAGGTAGCGCTAAAGGCTATTTTTGCACCAATTCTTTTTTCAGAATTAATGTCAAGTTTCTAGTGTTAGAATCAAGATATTTAGTTCAAATTTTCAGGATAACTCCCTCAGTTTAT
The DNA here is from genome assembly GCF_041260155.1 of Ptychodera flava. Lineage (NCBI taxonomy): Eukaryota > Metazoa > Hemichordata > Enteropneusta > Ptychoderidae > Ptychodera > Ptychodera flava. The sequence continues at coordinate 30,894,415 of NC_091930.1, forward strand.
ACTTTCTCCAAATAATATAAAAACTGTATATTTGTAGCCATGATTTTGAATATGACATCAATCAATATCAACATTGTATTTTTCATATTTTTTTTACATATTATTGAATTTAATAATTGGATAGTATTAATATTCCCAAATTAGTTATAAATATGTTGACATTATTAATTGTAAGATTTGTACGGCAGGATTTGTAAATAAAATTTGTTTTAAGATTTACATGGGTTTACATATCAAAAAATTAATAAAAATTCTTTCAAATTTCAAAATGTGATTTTTCAAAAAGTACTTCAAATACAGGAAAAATGTGCCCACAAATCTTATCTGTAACTTTGTTAATAGGCTTTAAGAATTCCATGTCCATATCTCATTTCAAAGGTTGGATTAAATTGGTATAAAATTATGTAGGAAAACTGTTATTCTGTCAAAAATGTTGAAAACAAGCCATATTTGCACCCCTCTTTTGAAGTCACAGAGTAGTCTTTTTGGTTAATCTCACTTTTGACACCTCTTTGACACTCAAAGAATCTAAAAATGCATTTTCAATAGCAGTCACGCATTCTGAATGCAAGCATTGCCTTGTCAAACTTTCCTGAAAAACAGTAAAAAATGACTTTCCCTTTTGAAACATTTTTTTAAAAGGTAGGGGACCTCTACTTTAGTTAATACACTAAGGACTCCCCAATTTCCTCTTATTTTGTCAGTTTTCAGAAGTTTCAACGGGCTATAACTCTGCAATGCCTATGACCCCAAATGTCTCGGTTTTTTATTCCACAGAGAATGTTGACTACTTTTATGTTTTAATAGTTTTATTGAAGTTTATAAGTGACGCTCTAGCCTTTACCGCTACCTTAAGGTAGTACGCGTCTCAAAAGCGAAAGACAAACTTTAGCTCACACTTTCCTTGGACCATTAGCCATTGACATTGAAAGTCAGGAAAAAATCGGGGTCCTCATTCAAATTCTGATTCTAGATACGAAATTTGAAGTTCAAAATGGCCGCCATCCCTGTAAAACCCCACACTGAGAGATAGATCAGAAAAGAATTGTAAACAAGGGGAGTCAGAATACCTGTCTTCGAGGCTCATTCTGCCATTAAAAAGTTTGGATTAAAGACGAGTACATTCAATATATATTCCCTGAAGAAAAAACTCTGCATTATCTGCGTTTCACAGTAAGACTGTAGTGAAGATACAGCAAAGTAAAAAACAGACTTGAGAGGAGCGACCATATAAATTTTGTGTTAGACAAATTTGATGTTTTGGAATGAAAAAAAAAACAAAAACAAGGAGAATATTAGGTGTAGACCATATACGAAGACTCCCAAGAACTTTGTAACAATATCATCTGAAAGTGAGAGTCACCTTATGTTGGACAATATTCAAATCCACTTTTACTATAGTTATTACATGCTTCGATGTGAGTGCAAATCAGTGCATCGATTTGAATAGGAACATCCGGATGTTAGCGGGCCGATGAACGATGTACTGATCTGTTTCCATGGTTACCCGGTCCAGTGAAGCCGTTCGACGTTTTCGACGTCATAGTAGACGCTTAAAACTAGATGTAAAGTATCCATCTGCGCACTGCTATTTTGACTTTCGTTTGATGCTGGTCCATAATGGTAAAATTGTTTGAAAATGCCCTGCATGTAACTAAATATTATATAGCATCAACTGTGAAGAGGCATGTAATAAAAATATTATTGCCTGAATACTGGGTTATGTGCTCTCGCAGCAGGAGACAATTTCCCCTCCTGGCGTCGGGCAAATTGCCATCTGCTCTCGGGCACATAAACCCATGTATTCCGGCAATAATATGTAGTATTGCCAGCCTTAATTATATCATAGTCTAATTTATAGCCGATTTAAATGGACTTAAGCCGTATCTAACTCGATATAAGCATCAAGTCACAGTGACTGTGTTACAGTCTGGAAGTATGTGTTTTAAGCTGGTCAGCATATATAATCTAATTTTCACCAACTTGAACCTTATTAGGGCTAATTCTATCAGTTGACAAGTAGAACATACACCGTCTGATACTATGAAAATCAATTCAGACGCTGATCCAATACTGAGACTACATTCTCATATCTTATCATGATTTGACAGACTGGTTATTTAAACGAATTGTCTTTCCAAATCATATGATCACAATGACAGCAATGGTGTTCTTGATAATGATGATGATGATGATGATGATGATGGTCATGGTGGTGGTGATGATGATGATGATGATGATGATGATGATGATGATAGTAGTGGTGGAGGTGATAATGATCATACCGCGGCTGTAGTGATTTAAAGGAGGGGAGACTGATGAAGAAATGTTTGGAGGCACAAGATTGACAGATTTATAGGATCGATTAAAGTGGAGATGTCCGAATATATTGTTATTTCTTCTATAGTTGTATTAATAATTATATCAGACCATACCACATGAGTGGACGGTTTCAAGAAACCCTGAACAAATCGCATCCAACCCTCTGATGCACAATGACACTTCATCAGCAAACGATTGTTTAATAAAATTAAAATATATTGTACAGGTACTTAAATAAATGCCCTGCGTCAAGATGAAGCCATTTCCCAAAATTAACCAGATATGAACTGAATATGCTCACGTGTTTTACAACTGGTTCATTAATAGTTGTACTCTTTACAGAACAATGAGATATATGTTATCACTGTATGTAGCTGGTTTTTCAACTTCGCACAGTACTCTCAGAGTTTAATCACTAATTACAAAACTTTATTTAATATGCAAATGAGCTGTTAATTAACTTGACACTGCTCAATGCTTTATGGAACAATTAGATATCCACCAGATCAACATTTGTAGCACGTTTTATGTAATTTAATGCTGTAATTTTAGAGTAATGTCACTAATTACAAAGTTCATTAAATATACAAATAAACCCTAAATTTACTTGACACTGTTCAATGGTTCATAGCACAATTAAATATTTATCGAATCAACATCTGTAGCAAGTTTCATCAAATTTAACGCTGTAATTTGAAGTTATATACCTAATTACAAAGTTTATTAAATATACAAATGAACCCTTAATTAACTTTACAGTGCTAAATGCTTTACAACACAGTTAGATATCTGTCGTATCAGTATGTGCAGCAGTTTTCATCACATTTTATGCAGTTATTTCGGAGTTATATGACTAATTATAAGACTTCATGAAATATGCAAATGAGCTAATTATTAACTTGACTCTGCTCAATGCTTCTTAGTACAATTGGATATTTATCAGATCAACATCTGTAGCAAGTTTCATAAAATTTAAACGCTGTAATTTTGGAGTTATATCACTAATTACAAAGTTCATTAAATATGCAAATGAATCCTTAATTAGCTTAACGCAACTAAATGCTCTACACCACAATTAGATATCTGTCGGATCAGTATCTGCAGCAGATTTCATCACATTTGGTGCAGTTATTTTGGAGTTATATGACTAATTATAACACTTCATGAAATATGCAAATGAGCTAATTGTTAACTTGACACTGCTCAATGCTTCTCAGTACAATTGGATATTTATCAGATCAACATCTGTAGCAAGGTTCATCAAATTTAAGGCTGTAATTTGGAGTTATATCACTAATTACAAAGTTCATTAAATATGCAAATGAACCCTTAATTAACTTAACGCAACTAAATGCTCTACACCACAATTAGATATCTGTCGGATCAGTATCTGCAGCAGATTTCATCACATTTGGTGCAGTTATTTTGGAGTTATATCACTAATTACTGAACTTCATAAAATATGCAAATGACCTATTTGTTAACTTGACACTGCCAAATGCTTCTCAGTACAATTAGATATTTATCAAAACAATATCTGTACTCAATTTCACTGACCTTGGTGCCGTAATTTCAGAGTTATATACCTAATTACAAAGTTCATTAAATATGCAAATGAACCCTTAATTAATTTCACACTACTAAGTGCTTTACAATACAGTCAGATAAAAATCGGATCAGTATCTGTAGCAGATTTCATCACATTTGGTAAAATTATATCTGAGCTATATGACTAATTACAAACCTTCATAAAATATGCTAATGAGCTATTTATTAACTTGACACTGCTTAATGCTTCTAAGTATAATAAGATATATATCAGATCAATATTTGCTGCAAGTATCATCAAGTTTGGTGCAGGAATTTCAGAGTTATCTCACTAATAACAAAAGTTCATTAAATATGCAAATGAGAAGATAATTGACATGGCACTCACAGTATCATCATAATGTTCGTAGATTGTCATGTGTGAAAAGTTTCGTGAAATTTGGTGCAGTATTTCTTGATATATGTCTACACTGTCATTACCGTCTCCATAGGGAAACCATTGTACGGAAAAAAGCAATATTGCATAACTTCATTAATATGCAAGCCACACTAACCAAAATCTAATCAGTTCTTGCAAGTACCACATGGTACCTGTTTACCAAATCTGACTTGAATCCGTTCAAGCGTTTTTGAGTGATCGTGTAAACAGACAGACAGACAGACACACACACACACACACAACAACACACACACACACACACACGGACAGACAGACAGACATCGCTATGACAATAGCCCACGTGTTTACACACGTGAGCTAAAAATGACCCAATGACACATTTCGTACGATTTGCCCTGCAGCTAAGATTATCAAAAAAACAAACGTCACAAATCAATAACGTAGCTGCTTTTCATACCAGCTGCACGAAGTTAATAATTTACTAAGGCCTCTGTCACGAGTTCTACAGCTGTGAGACAGTTCAGTTTTGTTCGTGTCTTTCACTCCGACCTTCCTAGGTTATCCCTAATCAGCGTTACGTCATCCTCTGAGGCTTCAGGCATCGTTGACTTTGATTTTCACAGATCCGGAGTCGACATGGCAAGCTCTAACATAAAGCCGAGTACATCTGACGGGAGCGGGAGCGTACGTGTGAAACGGACGAGAGGTAATGGCGGTCGACTGGGCTGTTCAAAGGCAATGAAGACCAAACAGTAAGCGCTATATATTCCCATTAGTAAGCTAGAAGGGCAATGCATCGCTATAGCGTTACAAATAGCCTCAATTTATAATTGCTGGAGAAAATTATCACAACAACTGTACAGCTGTGAAAAAATAGCTGCGTTCACACACTAAGCTTATAGAGCTGTAGTACTTTACAAACCAACCAACACTAACAACAAGTTTGCTCAGCACTGTTAAGGCTACTTATTATGCGGCACGCGCGCCCTCTATCGTACGATGTGAAGAGAACGGAGGTGTCCGATGTGATCCTCCTTTTCAAATGAGCATGACCTAGCGAATCAAGGCGATGAAGCAATTTGCAGATGGTGTGCAATTGGCAAGTTAAATCCAAATATTAATGAGAGGGTAGTAAATTATAGAATCTGTTCTCATCTTTGAACTGTGTAGGTTCAGTGCATCATCAAACTCGCCACAATTCAAGGCTTCTAATCAACTCATGTAAAAAGCCTAAGACGATTTCAGACTTACAAGTTCGTGAATTTTTTATGACATTGTTTAGGCGCAACGTTCATATGTTGATATTATATATATATATATATATATATATATATATATATATATATATATAATATATATATATATATATATATATATATATATAAATATATGAACAGTGATTAAATAATCATCTTCCTTGAAAATTAGACGCATTGAAAGAATGGAGTGACACATTTCACTTCTGTCATATCGGACGAATGAGGACGCTCACGTTCCTATCGTATATTTTTATTCACGAGAACCACAAGACGTAGATGGGCAATGACACTTTTGATCTGACCGCTTTTGACTTATCACAGCGCCATATGAATGCATGCAATGTGTCACCAATCCTTCTCGCCAAATAGGTGTTCTTGCAGTTTTGTAAAATTTAGAAAGGACAACATTTCCAGTTGACATTGATGATCAGATAGATAGGTCAGTTCGTGTATATATGTTATCTTATGACTATTAAGTGATTTTGAGCTTCTTTCAATATCACCATTGTTCAACCGACAGAAAAAAACGTTGCTCGATGCATTGAACACGGTCGAAAATGAAAGAACCTTAAACCTGAACCTCTAAAATACGTATAACCGTATTTGCCCGATGTGATAATACATATGCTACCGACCTAAAAAACATTTCGACCTTCAAGTGTAACGTTTTCACAATCACATATGTGATAACGTATGCCTGCAGGATAGCGAGATATACTAGAGTGGACGACGTAATTTGACCCATTTTAATTATCTTGCTGTAAAGTATCCGAGTTCAAGGCTGGTAAAATAAGACTGTATGACAAATTTCATTCAAAAAATCGCTTTCACGTGAACTTTTGATATACACAATAGACAATATTAATGTCATAATAAATCTATGATAAATTTTGTACCACTCGTTAGCAACTGTGATATATTTGAGCCGTTTGGCAAAAGATATGTTGGTCAAGGAACACGCAAGGATGAGTAAAATACATTTTAATTTTGCATACAAAACGGCTTAAACTGATAATGAATGTCAAAGAATTGTCATGTAAAACAGACACTTTCTGTTTAAAGGAGTATGGTGACCAAGGCTCTAATCGTGTCTGACCGATGGGGACCATCAATTCGTGGGGGAGTTACCGATGCTGTTCACCTCGTGATCAAACTACTACAAGAGATGAGAATATCTGTCCACTGCACTGCTCTGAAAGCAACAGAAGAAGAGGAACGTGAAGCCGAAGATCTTGGTGTTACCCTTGAACTTCCAACAAAGACTGGTACACTGCAATTCAGAGAGCCAACTCGTGACTGGTTGCTGTACCATAACGAACACTATCCAGATTTAGAAGAATTAGCAAATGTGAAATTCGTGTTTGGCTTCAGTGCGTTCACCTCGGAAGCTACCTTTAAAATCCTGAATAAGGTGTTTCCAAAGGCGTCTTGTTATCTGATCAATCTCTTTGATAAAGATGACATAACGCCTTTGATTGTGGGCTGTAGTAAAGTGGAATTGGAATTTCGAAAGCGAATTCTGTCAGATGAATTCAAGAAGGCCAAGTGTTCATTTTCCATCGAGAACGTGTATTCTCGGGGTACAGAGGGCTTTATCGTGAAACCAATCAACAGCTTCTTTCTCCGATGATAAATGAAGAATACTTAGCGACCCCAGGACCAGAAAATCTACCGTTACTAGAACGCGAACCATTTAAAATTATATCCGTTGTCCAGGAATATGAGTTGGAAGATCTAGAAAAACTTGATGTTGTCATTCGTGCCGTAAACAAAGCTGCTGACTATACTGATGATTTGCAAAAACCTCCTCTAGTGTGGAAAATCATAGGAATACCACCAAGTAGAGAGGAAGAGATAGTGGAGAAGCTGACACGCAGCTCATGGTTGAAGATCACCCCTAAATTCGTGACAAATACTGATGAACTTAATCGCCAACTGCTGTCTTCCAATCTTGTACTAATACCACCATCTGCCACGAACTACGGGAACCTCACTCTGGCAGCTATGTGCGCCGCAATACCTGTACTCTACCCCCGAGGTTCTCACATCCATGATATTTTCTCTAATCACATTAATATACTTGAGGCGGGAGATTGTGTAATACATATGGATCGTGATCCGGAGGCTTTGACAAAACGAATTATGTCAGTCGTAAATAAAAACCCGACGGCACTGCAACGAGCAGCGGTAATAAGAGAGCACATAAAGAAAAAGGTGGCAGGAGATCTCAAGGACAGTAATGGAAGCTTCATGGCCGCTATAATTGCTGATATGGATGGCACTCCAGATGACAAGAGTGACGTAAACAAAGAAACAGATGCTGGCGTTGAATACAAAGGTACTAACAAACACATACAGTACATGGCCGTTTGGGTGCATTGGGAAGAATGTATGCATGTGTGTATGTATGCGTGCTTATCTTTTTGTGCGTATTCATGTTGCGATGGTGTAAGCAGACTCGTGAGACGTGTGTACTGGATAGACACTGCTGAGAATGTTAGCTGAGAGAGAGAGAGAGAGAGAGAGAGAGAGAGAGAGAGAGAGAGAGAGAGAGAGAGAGAGAGAGAGAGAGAGAGAGAGAGAGAGAGAGAGAGAGAGAGAGAGAGAGAGAGAGAGAGAGAGAGAGAGAGAGAGAGAGAGAGAGAGTCATGCTGATTTTGAGATATTATTTCCCTTATAGCTTCATCTGACCGACCAGCAGAAGATCAAGGAGCAGGGGGAGCACACAGCGAAGAAAATGTATCCAGCGTACCCGCTGATCATGAAAGTACAGGTAAGATATCGACAGCTGGCAGTAGCGACCAAGGCAACGACTTTGATTACTGTGCTATCTATGCACTTTCGTACAAAAGGTATAGGAATATTTACCATTTTAAGTATCGTTGGCATGATGTGCAATTCCTTGGATTTCCACACGGTATGTATGTATGTATGTATGTATGTATGTATGTATGTATGTATGTATGTATGTATGTATGTATGTATGTATGTATGTATGTATGTATGTATGTATGTATGTATGTATGTATGTATGTATGTATGTATGTATGTATGTATGTATGTATGTATGTATGTATGTATGTATGTATGTATGTATGTATGTATGTATGTATGTATGTATGTATGCATGCGGGGAGAGAGAGAGAGAGAGAGAGAGAGAGAGAGAGAGAGAGAGAGAGAGAGAGAGAGAGAGAGAGAGAGAGAGAGAGAGAGAGAGAGAGAGAGAGAGCGAGCGAGAGCGAGAGAGAGAGAGAGAGAGAATATGTAATATATGGCTGATCACTGTGTATTATTAAATCACGATATCGAGATATCTCTTAAAAACAGCCAAACAACTATTTCATGACCTCTCTCAATGTTTACCAGAATCGTCATATATGTTGTACCACAGTTTATGGACGCCTTATTTTATCATGAAATAATTTATGAATTGTTAAGATTTCTCTAAAATATTGCGATTAGTAATGTATTCATGTAGTGCGAGGTCGCTGTGACGCAGTTCTTTCACGTATTCACTTTATAATTAGTTTTAACTTCGAAAACGTATTTTCCGCGAGCACAGTTTTTTTGTAGTCATTACTTCTCAAGTTTGGGGGAATAAATGAAACAAGTCTGACAATGCCAATTGAAAATATATGATCGTAACGGAAAGGAGGCTAGGCGAGATAATGAACATTATGAACGTATTTGTACTGCATCGATTATGATAAATTGTGATAAATGCACTTGTGTATATACGCATGGAAAGCAGGATAATTGGATGGGTGACTGGTGAATTGATTGATTGATTGATTGGTTGATTGATTGATGTTGGGATGTCGTCCTTCTGATTTACTAGTAGGCCAGTGTTCTTAAAAACTGATGTACCCGTAGTCTGACCTACAAGTATATTGACTGCTCGGTAGCTGCATGTTATCTTTTCATAATCAATATCAGCAAACTTAGATGTAATTTTGAGGCAACGCAAACATTAAGATAACATCATATGATACCATTAGTTTAAAGACATTGACTCCAACGAAGACAGAGTTCTCTAAACATGCAACAATACATGACCGGTAGAATGGTGAATGTTGGCCAATGTGTTGTGTATTAGGTGAGCTTGACACAGCTTTCAGAGGCCATGGGTTTCTCGCTGGAGGATCTGCTTCTCTTACAAACTGTGATCAGACAAGAACGCACACACTGATCTGTTGTGGTAACATGTACCGATTTGGTAATCACAGCCTACAAGCCCTTGTTATATGTATCTAGTGTTTTTTTCTGAAATCTGCTTTAAATAATATGAATTAGTATAATGTCAGAAACAACTGAGTCTGTGCCCATCTGTTGCAGACAAATCGGATGACCATGAAATCGAGAGCAGATCAAGTTTTTGGCTTTTCCGGTGGTTACAACAATGTTGGAGGAAAGTGAAGCCAAAGCGTCATCCACGTAAGAAGCATTTTGGATTTACTCTTTTTAAAACATGCATTGTTCATACGTCTGTGAATGAAAACTTAAAAACTTGCGGACTTTGTTCAATAAGGACATGGCGTTTGGGTTTTCATGCAATTTTGAAATTTGAAATGTTTGCTGTAACTCGAAAATGGTAGTTACTCTCGTAGTAGGGTTATATACTATACTAGTTCTACAGTTGCAAATTGAGACTTTTAATTGCACGATAATCTGCATTCAATACACAGCAACGTGAGTGAAACTGGTTGCATTTCTCCTATTGATACTGCAAATTGTGTGTATCGTACTAAATCCATGACACTTTGCGGCCAGTCCATTTTCTAATTTAGGTATTCGATTAGAATAAAAAGAATAAAGGGTAATTATCAAATCTCAAATATTTTAAGCATTTTAGCCCTTTTCTAAATATATATTAGATTTTGCCTTAAGGTTCCAAGACAAGAAATAACCATTTTAAACTAACAATTCTCTAGTGTTTAATAAGCTCAGAACCCCGTAAATTATATATTTTCACAAAGCGTAGATATAGGGAACATTTTGAGTACCATAGTGTCACCATTGTTGACATAGCTATCACGTGACAGGTAATTTGCATAACCTTTCAAAAATCGGTTTTCCCTATGTTTTGTTTCAATGCTTTGAGATATGTGGCTGAAATTTGTGTGAGCGCAAGCTGTCCTAAGGGTCTTCAAAAGTGTGTCTCAGAATTTTTTTAAACCTTCTTAAACAGTTTTTATGCCAGAAAAACTTCCAGAGCAGTGAATTTAACCGTACTTGATTTCTTTAAAATTGTGCTCCAAAAAAACTAAGCAAGATATAAAAAATCTGAGACACACTTTGGAAGAGCGTTGTGACAGCTTGCATTCCAGCAAGTTTGAGTCAGATATTTTGAAGTATTGAGACAAAACGTAGGGAAAACCGATTTTTGAAAGGTTATGCAAATTACCTTGTCACGTGATAGTGATGTAAACAATGGTGACACTGTGGTTACCAAAATGTTCCCGTATATCTAGGCGTTCAGAAAATGTATACATTACGGGGGTTCTGAGCTTATTAACTGTTAGAGAATTGTTAGATTAAAAAGGTCAAATTTCTTGTCTTGGAACCTTAAGTTAAGGTGTGAGAAATAGGTTAAAAACCTTGTGACGATGGTACTTTGCGGCATAAAATCAGACTTTTCATTGGAATGTTTAATTGAATATGGGTATATCCTTTCAATCTACTTTTGAATAAAATCTCATTTCGATCTACCGATCGCGATATCCGCATGGAGGAAACTGCAAATTTGATCCGAAATCCTAATTTTCATTTGATTTTAGGCGTTGTCTATTGGGGTTTTCCCTTTGACGTAAATGATTGACACCTTTAAACAGCCAATCAAATCGAAAAAAAAGTGACGAGGAGGCGATTGACATGTCACTGGATTGAACAAAATTATCCTTTCTAACTTTATCAATGGTTTTCCAACGAGGTCCACCATTGCATTGAATTAAAGGGAGCTGTCAAATATGTTTTCTCCCCTAAACCAAATGGCAGGTAGCCACATGATAAATGGTCATCAGTAGTGCGTCTCATTTCACAGCGTTCGTACAGAGGGATACCGGACCAATCACATAAGGTTGTGACGCACTTGTGTGTTAAAACGCTTTCGTTAAACGCTTTGCTACTTTCCTTTCCGTGGCCAGACCTCTCCCAAACCTAGTCACATACGGTCAGGTAGTGACAGTTATAAACTGAATCTACCGCTCAAAGGTAATACACGTATATTACTTGTAAATAAAATTGGTAATGAGAGAAATCTTCATTGAAGAAGTATGTTTTATTTATTTTGCGTGCATATCAGCAAGTGTTTAGTATGTACATCGTGTGTTGTTGTTTAGACTACAAAAGTCTGACATCCTGCCAGGAAATGTTGGAACTTTAAGAATTGATCTCTCTGATATTACCGTTTAGCTGATAATTACGACTGATAGTTTGCAACCGCAGGCGCTTCTTCTGTCGTCGTTTGAGAAGCTTACTTGTATCACTAGGGCTTCGCGAAGCGACAATCTAAACGCCCTTCTTTGCAACTCGATATAGACTGCAAGCGCTTCAAACCAGGAACAGCGGCAGGAGCTCAAGGACTGGTGTAGAACTTTAATAGCAGTCCCGATGTTGATTATCTTGATTAGCATGATATTTCAATACAGGATAAATTTATGTTGCCAAATAATCTTGTGAAATATGTAGCATTTATTTGCTCACTCGTCACGGTAGCTAGGTACACAAGGATCGCCTTTGGATCGATAGACCTTAGCGCCTTGATCAACTTCATATTTTAATTTTGTCACCGCAAAAGTTGTACGAATATGCTTTAACGGTTGTCTCACATTTCTATTAGAAATGCCTTCAGAAAAAAGTACAGGGATACGCTGATTCATAATTCATGATTCGGCAGCGAAATGCCAGTAATATAACAATCAAAGACCGTGAAATTATAATTACCCTAATCAGAATATTCTTTGGATAATGGTTACACATATTTCTATATATCATGATAATTAATCCCGTGCTCCGCCTCTCCATAGCATAGACCTCGCCAACAGTCAAATACAAAATCGGAAAATGGCACATTGGAAATTAGGTTGCAGTCGCCAAAAATTCCCTTTTGCAGTTTTGAAAGGTGAATTATAAACTGCACAGCATAGTTACCTGACATAAATGAAAACGGACACGTCTAAAAGAAAACTAGCGTTTCCGATGACGTTTGTAAATGAAATACTGACTGGGCTCAAAGTACCATTCTCAAAAGGAATTTTTATCAATTTTTACTCATAATTTCACCAAAGTTGAAATCTTGCTCATTTCGAAAAGGACCAAAAAACGCTTGTCAACGTGAAGAAATGTTTCGACATTGTTCGTTGGCCACAGTGTACCACGGACTGTACTTCAATACGAATCGCCCTCAGTGTTGATAAATGACTCAATCGGTTAACGATTACTTACTGTGCGATATAAAACGAAGGCTAATATCTTATTTAAAATTGTGGAAATAATATCTAAGATAGCTTTGTTGGTCACTTCAGGTCAAATTGAAGTAAAAGTGAGACCAGACGGTGTTATTCCGGAGAAAGGCAGAAAAGTGAGAGATGTATGTGCTGCATTAGACTCCAGCCATCGAACAAAAGAGAATGCAGTACTGGTAGGGAAACAACTAGATCAACGCCATGATGGTATGAGTTTAAATAATATAGGTGAAGGATGCATTTCTTACATCATGGATTGCCAGTCATCGGAAGCCCTGGAGTCTTTGATGCGTGACTATTCAAGTGGAAGTCTTCACAGGATGGTGAAGAGTACATTCCTGTCTGAGAGCCTGCTGGATGAGATTGGAGCTCTATACCTGTCATTAGGAACATCGATAGATTATGAAGAATATCTGCTATGTAAGGAGGAATTGGCAAATAGCGGAGGTATGTTCATGTGATGATATGCATCATACTATGGCTGGTTAGAAAGTGGAGTAAGACGTTTATAATGTAGAAGAACGTTCTGATCTAAAGATACGCCATTGCTTTTCGCCACCTTCGTGCATGGGGGATTTTTAAAACGTTGTCTGAGCTGATATAAATGGCATGTATAAATGAGCGTTGATATTAAAATATTCTAGTTCGTATTTTATAGCCTGTTGTGTTGTGGACTGATATATCGATAGAAATATCATGAACTAAAGTCTCATTATATAAAATTCCGATCAATTATGGCCAAATAAGTAATGTACCTCTTTATATAAGCCATCAGATGCTATGCCTAAACTTTTTGGTTTACGATATATGTTACCGATTTGTCATTCTACTAATGATGATCATACAATCAATGTATGACAATTTCGGCGTCTACTTTTATTGTTCGCCATAATCGGGATCTTACCCTTGCCCTAGGAGTTAACTCGTCTCTAATGTAAATTAATTTGATAATGTCTTAATCCATGATTAGCAAATTGCAATTCCTTTGTTGACCTTCGCAGGTTGGGCAGTTTACGAAACAACTTGGTTGTAATTGTGCCATTTCTTTATCATGTATCATTATCATTTATATCTGAACTCAGGTGAAGACATATACCAACTGTCTGTTGAAGCCATCGAAGAGATGAACAAGGAAGTCGAATCCGATGTTCTAAGAAAAAGGGCCGCTGTCACTATGGAGCAGGTAAAGACAAGGGAGAAAGCGAGGGACAGAGATATTCTAAGGGGGGTGTCAGACGACCGAGAGAGAGGTAGGACATCTGAACTCGACGAACTTATAAATGAAGGGATCCAGATAAAGAAAGAATTGCAAGAGCTGAATACCACTCATTCTGAACCGGTATTTGATCGACAAGAGTTCGTCCGAAAGACAGGGGCCATAGTCGATGAAACAGCTATTCCCCTAGACATGAAGCAAGAATTAATGATGGCATTCCTGAAGTCTCTGCCTTTAGATCCCGATAAGACTGGCAAGCCTGGTCAACAGCTGGTGATAGAGGGCGATTTCCTTATGGAGTATGTTGAGAACGTCGTTCATGACTTTGACATTCCTACCAAAAGGAAACAAGATATGATAGAGCAATTCAGGAAGTTGGTACGGGAAAAGTCGGCGAAGGCGACTGCCAAGGAAAGTTTGCATGCAAAGCAAGAGAGTCTACAGGAACGTATCCAGGCAATCGTTGATGACGCTGACATTCCTGATGAACAGAAGGAAGTCTATCATCAGTTAAGGCAGGTCGAACGAGGTAGGTAGATACATGTAGCTCTGACATGTTTGGAAAGGTTAACCATTACACCTCGCTCTATAATTCCTTCAACAAGGAAAACTTTAAAAAAAATACTATGGAGGTGTAATGAAGAGGTGGGAGAAAAAATGTCAGTTAGTTGGATCAGGAAGCCTGTGGCATGGGTCTTTGTAAGTATCCTTTGAGTCTTTAGATTATCAAAAATACTGATTAATTGAGTGAAAAATTAATTGTATTCAAGTTGTCCTACCAAGCAAATCAGTTTGTATTATACAACACAATAAATTATGATAATGATTGTATCATTTTCATGTGTGTCAATGTACTTACTGCAACTAACCCCCCAAAAATGATTATTAGGTGACTTCGAACATCATTTGTAGAGATACTGTTTCTTTGCACAGGAGCAACATTGCAAGTAAATCACATTGTCAAAGGTTTTAATGTTCAATATCTTGGCATCATTACACTCAGTGCTCTGATAAGTGTTGATTTCCCATTAAGTAAAAGACTGAAATTTAGTAAATACCATAAAATATTGTCTCCATTTTAATAATGAAAAGGACTATCTAAGACGAATATCTATAAATTAAATTAGCTGTAAGATCCAGCACATTTATTTCCACTGAATTTAATTCAGTGAAATTAACAAAAACATACAGATCTCGAAACATAAAGGGGAGAGAAAGTTACACTGTAAGATACTTATTAACTTGACATTACATCAAAGATGAACTGTTGTTCTAAAATCTTTTTTATCAGTTTCACATAATTAAATTTCAGACTTTGGATTGGCATGTTCACTTGCACAAAACTTCTTATACATTCAGATGAATCTTCATTCAAAATAATTATAAATGAGGTGATTCGGTTTTTTTAGAGTAGACAAAAAACTTTGAAATGCAGACATGCAGACACACTGTTATCAATGCATGCATGCTTCAATGCATATGTACATAAATATATACAGAAAGACTGACAGACACACATGGACATGCAGATAGATAGACACAAACGTGCATTCATGCACACAACATACATACATACATACATACATACATGCATACATACATGCGTGCATACACATACATATATACACACACACACACGCATGCATGCATGCATGCATGCATACATGCATACATACATGATATATACACACATATACATACACACACGCACGCAATGCATGCATACATATGTACACATACATACATACACACACATGTATATATATATATATATATATATATATATATATATATATATATATATATATATATATATATACAAACTTACATATTTACATACATACATACATACATACATACAAACGCACGCATGCATACTGCATACATAAATACACACATACAAACATACATACACATATACTCATACATACATACATACATACATACATACATACATACATACATCCATACATACAGACATACATACATACATACATACATACATACATACATACATACATACACACACACGCATGTAAGCTACATACATAAATACATAGAAACAAACAGACACACACACACACACACACATATATATATATATATATATATATATATATATATATATATATATATATATATACATACATACATACATTCATGTATACATACACATACTGTACATACATACACACGCACGCACGCACGCATGCATACTACATACATAAATACATACATACATACACATATACATACACATAGACTCATACATGTATGCATACATACATATATACATACATACATACATGCATGCATACATACATATATATACACACACGCATTCATGCTTTCATACATACACACACATGCACGCACGCATGCAAGCATACATACATACATATATACGACATACAAAGATACATACATAGATACATACATACAATATAGATGCATACATACATAAACATACATATATACACACATGTATGCATGCATGCATACATACACACACGCACGCATACATGCATGCACATATACTCTCACACACACACACACACACCCATATATATATATAGATAGATAGATAGATAGATAGATAGATAGATAGATAGATAGATAGATACACACATACACATACATACATACATACACGCATGCATGCATGCATGCATACTACATACATAAATACATAGACACACACATACACATACAAATCCAAGTCCATATATACTCAATGTATGAGGATAATACACAAAAAAGAAAAAAAAGATAACAATGGTAACAATGTCATGACTTTAAACATGAAAACACTAAACAAACATAAATTCAGAAACAAATCTAACAAGGTCACTACCAGTATGTAGCATCACTTGATTTAGCAAGCAAAAATGAATATTCAAATTTTTTTGGTTTAGTTAAATTGATTGCATTAACAGATAATCTGTGAAAGAGCTGTTCTTCAAAGATTCTTATTTTCTTGACTTAAAATCACGTAATCTATAGGAAGATAAAAGTCACATGTAAAGCATGACAACACATGAAAGAAGTACTCCTTCAGAAAATGCGTATTAAAGGGAACAAATCTTTATAAAGATACATCTTTCAACCTAAAACTAATGTTTGAAACCATTTTACAAAAGATAACAGCATTTAACAAAGTGTATCTATATGCAAATTTTAACTAATCAGAATTATATTGACTCCAACTTTAATGAAATTTTGAAAGTGATCTGAATATTTGCAACATTTCATGAATTTTCTAAACTGCATGCTAAAGACTCTTAACTCAGTCCCTTACCGGAACAACAAATTATGCATTAATAAACATATGTGTTCCAGTATATCTTCATAACAATCAGCGATATTACAACATTAACATAGCAGGGCTTGATGTGGTCATGTCACATTTAATCAGCTGCATGCTGTCAGTTACGGAACAAAACACACCACGGCCACTGATCTATACACGCCAGAGAAATATATAAACAAATCACCACATTTTGCAATGTCAATGCCATCTGTTTCTTCATTCCTGATGAATTACAATGTAGCTGGTGTTTGGATACATAGTATACTTTGTTTACTATTCATAAAAAGTGATTAATTAAATGTTTGTAATTACTCAGTAGAAGATTTCCTGACAGTCACATCATTGTAATGGAATCACAACCCTTACAAGTGAGCATGACAGTTCATTATTAGATTCATACTAGTTCATTTTAGGGTTGTGTTTCTCTGCTGTGTTAATGTTGTAAAATTGCTGATACAATGCCTTGGACAATTAAGGTCTGCAGCTGGAAAGATTTTGATTGTAAATGTAAAGTGTGAAAGTAAACATAAGCCCTGATAAGCTTCTCAGGCTAGTGATATTTATTCATGTAGGCAGAGGATTTACACAGAAATAAACTTTGACCTGGTAAGAATTAAGCAGAAAGTAGAAAAAACTCACTTGAAAATAGTGAAACTAGGAAAACAGAAATGTACTGGTTATGACAGTCAAACTGTGAAATATGTTTAATTTGAAATTACACAGTCATTACACAGGATCAGAGTCCTGTACCAGGCCCATCATTTCTACATCCTAAATGTTTAATACATGCATTCATTTTTTTCAATCTCTATGATTCTTCAAAGCTGTGCCCACTACCATCATTTTCTATATCAAACTGTGACAGTTGTCATCCATTCTGTAGTCACCATCATCAACACTGCCCTCACAGTTCAAGTAGAACTTCAAAGTTGCAGATTCATCATAACATGTTCATCAGAATATCCCTCACAGTCACCACCAGTTTCTACACTGGCATCTGTCATTAATTTCTTGGTTACTATTATCAACACTGCCCTCAAAGTCCATAAGAATTTCAACTGCAGATTCATTATTACAAGTTAATCAGAATATCCATCACCATGAGGTTTTCAATCTGTGACAGCTGTCATTCCTTCTGTGGACAGCATCATCCACAGTGCCCTCACAGTTCAAGTAGAATTTGAACCCTACATATTTATCATTACAAGTTAATCAGAATATCCATCATCATCAGTTTCAAACTGTGACAGCTGTCATTCCTTCTGTGGACAGCATCATCAATACTGCCCTCACAGTTCAAGTAGAATTTGAACCCTAGATTCATCATTAAAAGTTAATCAGAATACCATCACCATCAGTTTGAAACTTTGACAGCTGTCATTCCTTCTGTAGTCAGCATCATCAATACTGCCCTCACAGTTCAAGTAGAATTTGAACCCTAGATTCATCATTAAAAGTTAATCAGAATCTCCATCACCATCAGTTTGAAACTTTGACAGCTGTCATTCCTTCTGTAGTCAGCATCATCAATACTGCCCTCACAGTTCAAGTAGAATTTCAACTGCATGTTCATCATTACAAGTACCGGTATGACTGTGAAAGATTATCTCACTGGAGACCTCTTCACTGTTTTCCAATCAGTCCTTATCACTCTGAAAGATATTAATAAAATGTGTTTTAATTAAATTGTGTAGTAGATATATAGTTGTACAGTACATAGTTTTATGAAAGTAGAATTTTAATCTCTCAGCAGTACAACTAGTGTCGATATTTCTAACAGTAGCATGTCCGTAACATAAATACCTTCACCATTTCCTTCTCTGAATTAGAGATGATATTAACATGACTGTAATGGCATGCATACATCCATACTGATAACAGTAGTAAAGTCTCCATCAGATGCAGAGTGCTGCAATCTCTGTAATTATTCATGGTATGTCATTGATAAAGACTCAAATACCAACACAAGGAACAGAAGACAGACAAGCTTCTACACTGACAATTGCCAAATAAAGCCCCTAGCTGTAACTCTTGATATTTTTGAACACCAAATTCTCTCCTGGTTTTCTCTGAATTCTACCCTCTGAAGGGATATGGGCTTTTGCTGCATTAGGAAACCATTCCTTTGTGAAACATTTCACAAGTAAATTCAAATTTTAACAGTTATTTTGATTTCCCGCCATTTTCAAAAATTGGTATTATGACAAAGGAAACTGAACATGCAATGTCACAGTTGAAAACATTCACCCCTAAGCATTACACTGGTCTACTCTTTGCAGTTTATGTGAAGATTTCAGTGCAGATATACACAGGATCCACGGTTTTTGCTTTTCTACTTGGGGCTGTGATTGAATGTTTGGGCAAACATTTAATCACAGTGTTATCTTTATCTTGTTCTTTATCTTTAGAGTCCCAGCGGATAGTTAATAAAAAGTGTATACACACAACTAAGTTACTACATTTTGACACACTTATTTAAGCTTGAGAGTAAAATCATTAAAACAATGCTGAAAGATACAGCTAGTGGGGCTTTAATTTTACAGTAGTGCTTCATTGTCATAATCTTTGGTCGTTGTAAATATATAAATTTGCAGTACACATAAAAGCTTTTCAGTTCTCATTATTTTTTCAAAGAAAGAGGAGAAAACCGCTTTCATTTTTATCGTATTTTGACAATATCACAATGAAAACTTCAAACACTTCCAAACTTGAAAGCATATCAGGCAAGCATTTTTGAAAAATATAGGATCAAAAAATTGACAAACTCAATTACACCAGTATGCTCCCTTTTGATCAACATACAAAATATGAGAGCTATCAAATACATTTCAATAAATGGCGAAGGCTTTTTGGTTAAGGGATGGATCATTTGATTTCTATGGTTGGGGTGGAGGATTTCAGGGAAAAATTTTACTGGCCATTTATTGGAAAAAAAATGCCTCCCCAGTGAACATTGAAAAAAAAAAATTGCTTAAAGGTTGTACAAAATACGGCTAGTTTTCAAACAATTGTTTCCATGTACCTTAAGACAGTAAACTGTGTCTATGTCTTCAGTAGTCTCTGGAGCTGCTGCCTTTGGCGATTAAATATGGCCAAGCTTTCAAGCGAGGATGGTAGAAAAAAATAAAATTGTTGCCATACAAATTTCCTCCAGCTCAAACCCCCCCCCCCCACCCCCACTAGAAAAGAAGTGGTCCACCCATAAAAATAAGAAATGAGGCAAATATGTGCAAATTTAAGAAATTATATAACAAACAGCCTGTCCACGATAATCGAATAACAGTAGCATAGACCACTTCATCTGTGACTGAGATGTTGGCATTGTGGACTAGATTATAGGTGAAACAGCCTTTGTTTCTTGATTTACCCTGGCAAAGACTATCAACTCATGAATATCATGGCTGTTAAGTCTGTCTTTCAGCTTCTCACTTCTGTAATCTTGATTAGGGAAGCCATTTTTTTCTCTAACTCTGACATGTAGAGTAGACACAGTGATGTAAGCTGCACACTCCCATTTTGCTCAATCACTCAGTCTTGAAAGAAATCAAGTACAATATTGAATGCCCTAAGATGAGCAGCAAATTTGTGGTCCTACTATGTTTCAATGCCACGGTTTATGGTTCTTTCTTTATTGTGCAGTTGATTGATGTACTTCAGGTTAAATTAACTGCAACATTGCTATAGAAACTTGCCTCTCTAAACATGTCATCAACTTGTATCATGTGATGTAGATCGTGTAGCCCTAATGCAAGGGCTTTGGGCTCAATCTTTTACAAAGAAAAAATGTCCAAGACTCCAGCCTAGTTTTTAAAATACGAGAAGTTGATACATCCCTCAGTCCAAGTTTTGATACTGATGATGGCCTTTGTTTTGCATGATTATATTGAGAATAATATATGTACTTTGGAAGCTGTGATTGAAAGTAACTAAAACACTACACTGGATTGTAGTAGAGCTGACTGAGCTTTGATTGGAGGCAGATGCATATATGGTATACTGTTACAATTGATGTTACAAAAGCCGGTGGCTTGAATTTTGTTTTGCGAAACTAATTTATAACAAATAATCAAAACTTTGATTGACAGCTGATGCATGCTGTCCCCAAAATGTGCAAAAAGTCCTAAAAATAAATGGTAGTGGGACACATTGTCCCCTGGTTTCAAATTCCTGGCTGCAACACTTACCTTGTATGGTACCTTGGAGGTACCCTGGGAAACGCTAGTTGAGTGCATACAGACTTGGTTGACAAGTTTGATATTGTGTTTCAGCATGCTGTTGAGAGATTATCAAGAAACTTCAGTTGATACATTGAATAAAATCCAAAATAATCATCATCTGCAGCATTTTGTCCCCTATTACAAGGTCTACTTTGGTTTTCTCATAACATTTAAATGCATTCAAATATTTTGGATTTCTTCAAAATACAAATCATGAAATACAGCCAAAAAACTCAGAATGTGTGATCAATTGTTGTCACCATTAGCCATGGGCTGACATAACAATGTTATTCATTTTTCAATGCATTTCTTACCAAACTGTGGAATCTGAACAAGTAAAAGTAAATATTTTAGGGTACCAAAATAATTTCTCACATCCCCTATACCCTATATAAATTTTATCCAATCCCTTCTGTTTTACCCCAAGAAATTATAAATCCCCCTTGAATTCCTCCATCCCCTCAAAAATATTTGTGAATGTAGCCTTATGGTATTACAGATATAAAAGAGAGAAAGTTGCAGAATATTACATCAAACAATTTTCAAAATATTGCCTAATTACTACATAATCATCAATTATGCAAATTAATAATTATCAGAGGGATATTATTCACACCATTAAGTGTGATGACATGGCTTAAGCTACAGTAACAATTCCACAAAATTCCAGCTCATTATGCTGAATTATTCTAGAGTTAGGTACAGCCTAATTACTTGTATTCATTAATTATGCAAATTACTAATATTTAAGAGAAAAAAATTATCTAGACAAAATGCCTTGAAATTGCCAAGGTCTCTGCAATATTTTCACAAAATTGTACTATCTAACAGCAATCAATTATTGAGATACAGCCTAATTACCTAAATTCATTAATTATGCAAATAACTAATTACCACAGTGATAAAATTCACTGGATCAAATGCAATGACTCTGTTATGACTTCAGAAACAATTCCACAACATTGTACCTTACTACACAAAACAATTACTGAGCTACAGCCTAATTACCTAAGTTCATTTATTATGCAAATTACTAATAAACATAGAGATTATATTCCCTGGACCAAATGTAATGACACTGCCATGACTTAAGAAAAACATTCCATATAAGTGTAGCACATAATGACAATCCATTAATTACAGAGATACAGCCTAATTACCTATATTCATTAATTATGCAAATTACTAATTACCACAGAGACAAAATCAACTGGACAAAACACAGTGACACTGCCATGGCATCAGTGACAATTCCACAAAATTGTAGCATATTACCCAAATCCATTGCAGAAATACAGCCTAATTACTTAAATTCATTAATTATGCAAATTGTTAATTATCACAGAGATGAAATCACTGGACAGAAGACAATGACACTGCCATGGCATCAATGACAATTCCACAAAATTGTGGCATGTTACACCAATCCATTACAGAGATATAGCCTAATTACCTAAGTTCATTAATTATGCAAATTAGTAATTACCATAGAGTTAAAATTCACTGGACAAAACACAATGACACTGCCATGGCATCAGTGACAATTCTACAAACTTGTAGCATATTACGCCAATCTGTTATTAGATACAGCCTAATTACATAAATTCATTAATTATGCAAATTACTTATTACCACAGAGATAAAACTCACTGGACAAAACACAATGACACTGCCATGGAATCAGTGATAGTTCTACAAAATTGTGGCATGTGACACCAATGTATTTCAGAAATACAGCCTAATTACCTAAGTTCATTAATTATGCAAATTACTTATTACCACAGAGATAAAACTCACTGGACAGAAGACAATGACACTGCAATGCCATCAGTGACAATTCTACAAACTTGTAGCATATTACACCAATCTGTTATTTAGATACAGCCTAATTACCTAAGTTCATTAATTATGCAAATTACTTATTACCACAGAGATAAAATTCACTGGACAAAACACAATGACACTGCCATGGCATCAGTGACAATTCTACAAAATTGTGGCATGTGACACCAATCCATTACAGAAATACAGCCTAATTACCTAAGTTCATTAATTATGCAAATTAGTCATTACCACAGAGATAAAATTCACTGGACAGAAGACAATGACATTGCCAGGCCTCAGTGACAATTCCACAAAATTGTAGCGTATTACACCAACTCATTATTGAGATATAGCCTAATTACCTAAATTAATTAATTATGCAAATTCATTGATTGGAGCAATTTTCATAATTGCCCAAATCTTCTGAAGATAAGAATGTCAAGAACTATAATTGTCATTACTCAATTGAACAACTACTAACATTTACAAACAGCTAAAAAATACAATTACCAGCCTAAAAGATTTGTTTGTGGGTGAAATATAATTAATTATGCAAATAAGTAAAATTTTTACCATTTTAATATTTCAGTTAATAAGATTTTTACCAGAAATTGTTGCCTTCATGTCAAAAAAACCATGTTTCATTGTAGTACTATTGTTTTATCAGCTGATGACCTTTGACCTACATTTGTAAATTGTTTCCTTACACCTATAGGTACACCACTGTCCAACACTGTCAGGGTTTTATTGTCGAGAGATGGCAAGAAATCATCAGGAGAAGTCTTTAACCCATGGGGATTGACAATAAACCAGAATGGACATGTACTTGTCTGTGACTATGGACGTAGAGACAAGCCTGGCAGTGTGAAGACAGTAACAGCAGACACTGCACAGATTCTAACATCTGTCACAGTTCATGGCTTACCTCACAATTTCAAACCAAGAGACACAAAAATGGCAGACAATGGTGACTATTACACAGCAGATGTCGGCAACAAATGCATTGTAGTGAGTGATGCAAAGAGTGAAGTGAAACAAATAATAGCAATGGGTAAACTGAAATACCCCACTGGTGTATTTGTTGATAAAGACAGAAATGTTTTCATAGCAGACTACAGTGCAGACTGTGTAATCAAATGTAATGGAGATGGGGACATTATTTCAAGTCAACAACTCAGTAAGCCCTACTCTCTGACCATGAATAGCAAATATCAACTCATAGTGTCATGTCATGGTGGTGAAAATTGTATCTATGTTTTGGACAGTAATCTTGAAATATTGAATCAATTTGGAAGTGATCACTTAGTGGAACCATATGGAGTTACAGTTGACAATGCAGACAATATTTATGTGGCAGATTGTAGGAAGATAGTGAAATTTGATAGACAGGGTGAATACCAGGAAACTGTAACTGTAGATGGATACCCTTACTACATTGCAGTGTTTACAGACGGTAGAATAGTTTATTCAGATTACAGTGATTACACTGTCAAGGTCATTTACAAGTAAGAAATCTGAGAAGACAGTCAATGCAAATATTGCAGCGAATACAGCTGTACAACTGAACAACATGCAAACACATACACACCATAACTGACACAATTTTCCTGATTTTCTCCTCAAAACTAAATATTTGTCAGACAAGTTTGGGTTAGAATTTCTCGTTATGATGTCAGGAAATTCTCCAAGTGGAATTGAAACCCTTGGATGAAATTTTGTATTTTTTTAGAGTGAATTTTTTGTCAAATGTGAAGAAATTGTAATCCGCTTTGTTTTGATGCCATGAACAATGTCAATAATATTATTTTACTCAGAAACTATTGACAATTCCCTAGTCATTGGTTAGAATTGGGTTAGAATTTCTCATCTTGATGTAAGGAATCCAATGATGTTAAAATTAAAGTCATTGGTTGAAACTTTGTAATTTTTTTCAGAGTCAACTTTTTGAAAAATGATGAAATTGTGATCATGTTTGATTTGATGCAATTGTTTTGACACAGAGAGAGAATACAAATAATTCATTTTTCTGAGAAATGTTCATAATTTTTGGCCATGTTGGGGTTAGAATTTTACGTCTTGATGTGAAGAATTCGAAAATCATAAAATTGAAGACATCAGTTGATATTTTGTAATTTTTCAGAGTGATTTCTGAAAACTGCAGAGAAATTGTGACCATGTTTGATTTGATGCAATGTTTTGACTTCAAGAAGACAAATGATTTCATTTTTCTGAGACATGTTCACATTTTCCTAGCCATGTTGGGTTAGAATTTTACGTCTTAATGTCAGAAATTTGGAAATCATAATATTAAAGTCATCGGTTCAACTTTCCATGTATTTTTTAAAAAGAGATATGTTGATATTTCTGCAGAATGTCCTGTGTTCACATGATTTCCATTTAACATTCAATCAAATTTCATCATGATTTCTAGATTTCTGAGTTAATGTCCAAATTTTCCCGGTCATGTTAGGGTAGAATTTCACGTCTTATGTATGATGTATTTAAGTTGGTAGAGTGGAAATCAAAGTGATCGGTTGAAATTTTCATATTTTTTACAGAATATACATTTGTTAATTCTGTACAGCATTGCAATGACAGTTGTATTCACTGTAAACTGTACTAAACATTCATCAAGCATCGCTGTGAAATCTTCTCATATTTGTTTCGATTTCAAGAAAGAAACTCATCAGATCTTACCTGAACAATGTACGTACCTTGTGCTATTCATCCTGGTCAGGATAATTCTTTCCGATTTCTTGTAACATCCTCAGATTTATAAAATTCCAGGAGTAAATCCACACATGACTTCAGCTGGCAACCTGTCAGCTGTTTAGAGTGCGAGCGAACGCTTTACTCATTAGATAACTTCAACCGTAGAAAGTAGTGCTAGACAAAACCTCGCCGCTCAAATATGGAAATATAAGAAACCCTTGATGTAATGATTTAGAAACTTATAAAAGATTCCATGACCTTTGTAATTATTCCCACTTTTGAAAAATGCCTGTTTTTATGAGGTGTACAACCGGCTGGCTCACATTACTGTAAAACTCTTACGCCGGTACATTTGCCATTGATAGGTGGCGCTATTGCAATCTCTGCCGTCAGGCTGGCCGTCAGGCTGGTAAAGTTGGCTGTTGGCTTCAGCGCAGTATAAGGAATATATTAGCATTTGTAATTGAATGTATTTCAGAGAGTTTGACAATTTTATCGCGATTTAAAATGTACTTTGACAAGAGTATATATTAAGACATTTATTGGATTGAAGACTTTTTCGGGTTTTATTTCATTCTACGTTTATAAGTTTTCCTTGTACGCTTGCCCAGTATTGTGTAGCACAGCAAGCTGTGTTCGTTGTTTTGAACACAGTATATGCATGTTAGATAATTATTTGCTAATTCATTTTAGAAGTAACATCTCTTACCACATGTGTACGCGATACACCATGGCGGCACGTTTATACCTTGACTTTGCTATAATGTTAAATCTAGAAATATTGAAGACTTTGGTGGTTTTTGGTTTACTCTTTTCTCTCTCACCAGTTAATCGTATACGTAATGCCATTTTCATACTCTTTCTGGTCACTGTATTATAGATTTAGATATTTTTAGACCAGGATGTTTTGTGGGATTAGTTTAATTAACTGTACAGCGTATTCAGAATTATCCCAAAATAACGACTTTTTCGAAAGAAAAGTGTTTTATTTCGGAACGTTTTTTTATTTATATATTTTTTCTTGGCTGTTTTCCTAGTCTTCCTCGCCCACGTTACTATCGTAAATGATTTGATTAAGTGTTATATATCGTGCTGAGGCGTTTTTGAATTTTGTATTTTCTTTGTTGTATTGTACTTTTAATCATCGTAGTACGTATGTTTTTCACCGATATAATTTTTGTGGTTTATATATCTCAAAAGTCAAACGCAATTTTCTATTACACATTTTTACTCGAGGCTTCAGAATTCGCTTAGGTAATTAAACACATCGAAAAGGTAGCCACCAGTCAGCTTTTTATGATCGTCAGATATTTCAGAGCTGTATCGTCTTGATAATGATGTACTGTTGTAACTTTCTGGGTTTGAACTTATTTTGGTGCTTCTTAAAGAACAGAACGTCTTGTATCATATTTTTAGAGTCGTCATTGATACACATAGAAATATTTTTCTTCGAGTCATTATTGATTGTGATCCGATATATTTCTTAATGGTGGGAGTTTCACGATCATGCTGGTGTTTTCTTTTTACCCAAATTGTGCACTTTAGCAAACATACCCGGTACTTTAATTTCTTGATTGAACTTCCAACAAAACTTGTTTCTCGTTACATGTTTCACGTGACTGTTGAATGAATATTACTACTCACCGTGCACAGACTTGACAAGTTTCTGTTTGATGTGTTTCATTATCAATGGAAGTACGTTTTGAAAACGCTATTTTATTCATAGTAAACAGCGCTATTTTATACGCATTTTTATGCACATTTGTACTTTTAAGTCCGTTAGTAGCTCATAAAGATTTGGTTGTCGAATTCAAACTTGAAGTAATAAAAACTTGAAACAAAATCAATTTATTGGCAATGTGCTTGTTGCTTGGTGTTCGTCATGATAAATATATATCGATGTATCTTGTTCTTCTATAAATATATATGTTGCCATGGTAGCATTATATTCTTCAATCACCAAATAAAGGTAATCATCAGTCAGAAGGATTCATGATGATATGACGAGGAAGATATGTGAGAGTCGCATAAGTTACTTTAATGACTCGTGTCAGGAAGAGAACTTATTAACCTAAACAATCCGTGGTTGGGGATTAAAATCAACGTACTGATTTTGTTCGATTTGCATATCTAAGTTGTATGCAATGATAAGGCCCATCTCATAAGCCATACGTTTTCATGACAAAACTAACAATATTCGTCAATGGTCGACGAACAACATTTTTAAATGATTATCAAGTAATTGAATTGTTCCCTAAGAAGGTTGCATGAACATATCCCTCTTTAATATAGTTTTTGAAAACGATGTGTCGCTGACTTGACAGATGGGTGTATTTCTTTCAGTCACGGTCCCCTCTCAAGTAGAGGGACTGCAATTCAGACAGTTTACTCTCTGCCAAAAGGTAAGAGGTTCAGGGGCCGCCGATGAATGGAAACCCACAAAAACTTTCCCAAGACACTTTTAAGCAAAATCGCGGCTAATCAAAATTCAACAGAATTTCCACAATCTTCATCATATAAGTATATGTAATTCCCTGCAGACGAGACGTGTGATCGTCGATGTGAAAAGCGGGTGTAACGGAGATCGAGTGCGCCCTCATCGGTGAATTCAAATTTATATAACATATAGTCCGTGAACTCGATCGGTGCATGCGGAGTCGTTTAACCAGTATATATCGCATTATGTCATATCGGCTAAGACATAATCTTGAAATGTGCGTAAAGAAAGAAAGAATCGTTAATTACGGAGCAAACTTAGACGTTCTATTCAAAATAAACATTCTTCCACGTTTTATCGCATTGACAACCCATGAGGTCGTGAGATGATTGCTACTACAGAGAGTGTTGGGTTCTTCGGTCATCTGTTTCTGGGACCTTAGCATATCCTTCGAATTGGTGAAATATTGGCTTCCATTGACGAGGTATTTCATACCATCTTAGTCCAGGCAGTACTTTTTCGGCCTTATAACTTCTCACTGTGATGAAAAGCACTGAACAAAAAACAAATCTATGAAAATAAAACAGCAGCCAAAGTAACATTTTACGCACTTTTACTCATTTGAACCGTACCTTTTTGTCCGGTATCATCCCAGCATATGATAGTTAAATAAATACGTCACGACAATTACTCACTATTCACTGTGTTCCAGCAGGGAGCTGTTTTGTTGCATGTGTTAGTGTGTACTACAGTTTCTAGGTGTACTTCCCACGGCGTTCTAAAATACCCAGTACACAGCTTATTTACATTGACTGAATATCTGTGTCCTGCATTAGAGTGTTTGGTCATCAAATTTACGCGGTCATAGTACTGCCTCGGCAGACTCTCAAAAGCAGTAAATTTACTGTCCACTCAGCTCTGCACCAAGCCCAGTAACATTAGCTATCAAGCCACGTGACACAAAGTATTACAATTTAGTGAACTGAATTGTTAACTGTACCTGTTTGATCACCGACAACAATTTACGAGATTTCCCGACTCGGAAATACATGAAGTCGGTCATCACACCATCTTTCAGGCAGATGATAATACCAAAGCTCACACTGCGCTGTCTTCTAGCGTCGTAGATGGTATTTGAAAGAAGCTGTTTTCAGCAGCGACGTACATAAGGCGAGTATATGACGAATCATGGAATGTGATCCTCTTCTGATAAAATTCAGCTAATTTCTCTGTAACGCTGCTTATTGAGATTTGGTAGAAAATAATAAATATCAAGACAAGGTAACTCAAGAAAGAATGCAAACATATGTTTTACTTATTTGTCGAATGTGCAGCATGCATAGCGGTGAAAGTGGGATTAATTTAAATAGCAATAGAAAATATACACGGCGTATACATCACCGTACGCAATAGTACATGTCGAGGGGATTCAAAAAGGCTACTACACAAAGTACATTTATTTTTATCGGGTAAGCGAGTTTTATAAGATACTCGCCTTACTGACATAAGGAATACGTTGTAAGAAAGAGAGATTCTTAAAACAACAAACGTTGCGGAAAACCAACGTCACTGGGCGAACGAATGAGTTTACGCGCCGATCTGTAACACTGAGCCGCGATCCCAGATCATCGTAATTCATACATAACGATCAAAGTTCAAAATCTTCAACACAGCTTTACCCTTAAGCGACCGTGTACGTAGTTTTCAAAAGAGAAGATTACTTGGAAGAAAACACCGTCACTAAGTTGCCTTCAAGTTTGAAAAAATCGTTCAGCCTAAAGGCGAATTCATTCCTCGTGCGGTATTTGGCAAAATCATGATGAAGGTAAATGTACATTTCACATCAACATTAGAATAATAATATTTTTTTGTTGTGGGGCGTACAGTCGCAATTGTGAAATTTGTTTTAACTAAACATTCTTTTGACCCCCTTTAAGAAATAAGGTGCAACTTGGAGTAAAGCGAATACTTTGGACTTACACCGTATATCAGACATTATCAGAGTGACTGTAGATCAAAATATAGGTAATTATCGTATTTGATATGACAAGACGGCAATTATGATGATGAAATGGCCTGTACATAGTTCTATATTTCAGAAGTAAAGGACAAGTGAACTGGCTCTTACCAATGACAAATCTGTGGAATTCCGAAATTAATCAGTTTCCAAAGTACGAAGACATTCGACCAATTCCTCTAAAGAGACCTTGATGTGTAATGGTGTCATGATAAACTTTATTTCCGCCTGTTTGCCTTGTCGCCATTTCACTCTCCAGAATAAAATAATGTAATTTAACATTTCGCCTCTGCGGGGCCAAGAATCATCATTCTGCGAGAATTCCTACTAGCCTGTTGCTCTTCCTCCCGAGACCTGATTTTTGAATTTGTTAGGGAGTTTACGAACATGGTTGCTACCACCCTGGAGGCGATCTCATCTTATGAAACTGTTTTCTAGAAGGCTGCAAATGAGATGACCGAAATTTACAGTGACATGAGAGTGGACGTTCGCGCAGAAAATACTTATTCGAGGAATCTTTTTTCATTTATATCACAAATTCACAAATATTCAGATTTCGCATTTCAACCCCCATCCCCCCCCCCCCCAAGCATAAGCTATCCTGGTTTGGATTCTAACACATCCACTAATTCTACTATTCTCGATGTTTTCCGACAAATGTTAGGTCACTTTGATATTTTTCACACCTGTCCCGAAACGTATGCCTTATTGATCAGAGTGGCTGTTCTGACCATTTGTATGACACCTGCCAATAATTTAGTACTTAACTACACAAATGCGGTTATTATTCTTTCGTTTGGGACACCGTTGCAAGCTAACTGCTTTAACATATATGAGCTGAGCAAAATGTACACATCAACGTACAAAATCTCTGATGTCTGCTCCGTTTGCTGTGCAGTAGAGGCATCACAGTGCGGACTCAGTCGCCTACATGAGTGTCTTGGAAATCCCCATGAAGCAAATGTATTTCAAGCGGCAGCCGAAACACAATTCCTGACACTTATTCACCATCAGTTCACAAGCCTGACAAATGCAAGACATGCACATGAAAATGGGCTAAGTTCGGATTTCTCACTGCACCATTGCTCTCAGTTTAAGAAGCGCCAAACCTGATCGTCATAACTTTGCTAACACTCTGTGTACCGTGCGGCTTGTAATTGTATTTGCCAGGTAAAGGAAAGTTTGTTTTTAATAGTTACAATGATTTCAAATTTATCAAGAAAATGTTAACACCTTGAAGATATGGGAATTACCAATATAACATAAGAGCCAACCTTTGACTTTTCTGGTGTCATTAGTGTGTGATAGCAGAGAGGTAAAGAAAACTTATGAATATTAATAGAGGTGGCCAGTTCTGAGTCTTGGTTCTGATAGTCACATCCAGCAATGTCTAGATCTGTCAATGGGGAAAAGCCGTTATAGGAAATTTGCAAGTTCATGAGAAACACATCACCCAATATTTACCGATATTTGAAATTCGTTGTGTGATAGTTGTGTGATCTTTGTGAAGAAAATCGAGATTTTCAAAAATCTAAGTAAGAGCAAACTTTATTCACTCTATGAGCTTAAGAATGGGCCCCGCAAGAGGTAGGCGCAAAGTAGGTGGTACAAGTCTGAGAGTGCGAATATCTCTCCAAGGGCGTACTCTACCTTACATTTGCAGTCAATTTTTGAACCAGCTTGTGAATACAAACGCGCCGATAGACCCGGAAAACAAGGGAACCACCTGGGCGATACCAATTTGAAAAAAAAGGCGTCTGGGTAGCGGAGTCGCAGTTTTCTGCGTCTTCCTAGTTGTCAGCGACGAGTTTGATGACATCAAAAGCAACTTTGTCTGTCCTCATACTTGTCACGGATATCGGATAGGCGTTTCCGTAAACACTTCCTTCTGTTGATACATTTGAATTGTTCACTGCAGCATAAAACCGTAAGAAAATAAACGTACGGATCCTTACCCGGCATAGACTGAAAGATTCAGTCGTGTGCGGGCGCTTCGGCGCACTGCGACCTGCGACCTGTGGGTGCGTTTCATCGTACGCCAGCACGGCTCGTTAGCCAGACAGGAGTCTTCCAGTTTCGGAAGGCATCAGGCTGCCCGAACAGCAGGTCTTGGCAAGCGAAGATGGGTGCGTTTGGGCATACAGCAATCTCCACCGCAGAGTTCTTATCGGCGCGCCTTTCCCACAACTCCTTGCGCTGTCGCCGATACGCGGGATAAGAACTCTGGTTCCGAGAGGTGCGCGTACCGTTTTCGTCAGGAGAACATCCGATGAGCATGATGAGGGCAAGCTGCCGATGGCTGTTCTTGCTCTCGAAGACCAAACGACACAGCCTCGCTTTGGCTGAACTTGGTTATGTTGAAGACGTTCGTTGTACATTTATACAACAGTTTACTCGAAAACAAATTTCGACAACACTCCAAGAACGTCAAAAATCTCATGTGAAAGATCAAATTGTAATAATAATTCACCTATCTCGGCTTGTATCCTGAGACGTTTTTCATACGATAGCAACATAGCACTAACATTTTCATTTTCGCGCGGCTGGTTTGCGCCATCTTGTTCTCGCCTGTTCCCGGATCACAGCAGGGTTGTGTTCTTCGTTTTCGGAACAAATATCGGCTATTTCCTGAAATGAAGCGAAGGAAATCGAGCTTGCTCGGCATATCCGAGCACCGTTCTTTTGTTGAAAACAGTGCGCCGAAACGCACCCATTAGTAGGTCGCAGTGCGTCGGAGCACCCGCACACGACTGAATATTTTAGTCTATACCCGGCCGTGGTATCACGTTTGTTAATACGCGCCGTCTCGTTTATACTTTAACGCCATAATCCTTGTTAAAAATCATAAGCCATACCTGGAATTTTGTTTATTCGTCTGTTTTTTGTAACGGTTTATTTCTGGTTTCTGGTTTTCCATTTATTTCCTTGTTGCTAGCGTGGTGGCACAGTTTTGGTTATCTAAATTCTACACACATGTGGAGGATAAGCTTCAAGGAATATATATATTGTTGTCGATTCCGATATTTCTTACAATTATGACGAAGAAACCCTAAGTCTTCAACCCGAAAGCAATAGGTTGAGTCATTAAGAGGTCCTGGACAAGTTAATCAGGGAACGGGGAGAAGGGGATCAAACAAAAACTTGCAATATTCATTATTTGGTTACTATTTAATTAATACCTACTAAAAATATGTTCTATAACTTGAATTATTAATTAATTAATTAATTGAGTAAGTAATTTATTTATTTATTTATTTATTTATTTATTTATTTATTTATTTATTTATTTATTTATTTATTTATTTATTTATTTATTTATTTATTTATTTATCTATCTACCTATCTATCTATTTATTTATTTATCTATCTATCTATCTATCTATCTATCTATCTATCTATCTATCTATCTATCTATCTATCTATCTATCTATCTATCTATCTATCTATCTATCTATCTATTTATTTATTTATTTATTTATTTATTTATTATGAAATCAAGGGATCAAGTCCCATTTACAGGTTCCTCCAAAGCTCAAAAGAAAACGGTTAAAAAACACTGAACAAGCCAGCACCAAACAAAAAGTGTTTACAAAACTGAAATCAAGTGCAGGACATACACAGACAATACAGACAAAGCAAACTAATCAACAAGAACAGCCATTAAAATAAAACATGTCTTATTTCAGAATTAAATGAACCATTAAAAATATCAATATTATGATTATAACAAACCAGTTCATTATAGTTGCTCATACATCTGTTGAATGGAGCAAATTGAAAAACATTGATACAGCTATACGAGGTGGTCTGAATGCAGGACAGGTGCACAAAAGTTTGCTAGGTGCATTTAAGCATAGCTTTGATAAAACACATCCGGTATATTATATAACCATATCTGAGAGCTTGATACTGGTCAGCATGATATGAAATATGAGTGTTGAAACACAAATATTTTATGAATTTACGTTCAACATTTTCAAGTATTTCCATATCTGATTTTTTTCAAGGGTTCTAGACAACTATACCAAAATTTCATAAAAGCTCAAAATCTGAAAGTTTTGACATCAGGGCTGTTTTTGCGATAAGCGACCCAAATTGTAATTTTCTGAAGCCTCCTTTTTTAGCATGTCATGAAACTGTCTATTATCAATATCAATGAAAGCTAGCTTACATTCATCGCTTGCATTTGCCTTCATTACAAATGCATCTACACGTTGTCCGTACCTTCTTTGCGTTTTGTTCATTTCGACACAATCTTCTTGAAACTCTTGCAAACGGGTTCGATACTCACTCACATCCTTATAGAAATCTGCCCCGTAACTATGAACTTTCTTCCAAAAGCTTTGATTGAAATGCTCGTACAACTTGACGTCAGCTTTGTTCCACTTCAAAATCTTTTTAGCGACCGATTCCGATATCGGATGCCGTTTGCTGTTAGTTCTTATGAACTTGCTGATGTACAATAGGTCATCTAGTTTCCAGCATAAAGCGTTTTTTAACAACACAAGCGATTCATCGAAGTAGTCAGAGATTAAAACTAAATCAAGTTCTCTGTCCAATTTGTAAATCATTTCATTAATTGCAGAATCATTGTCATGGTAGCGGTGATCAAATCCCAAAACATTGGACATGCCATTCCTTAGAAGAATTCCTTTTCGTGCTCCGATTTTCGTGACGTATTTGTCAGGTTGCTTCATGAATTCTTCGAGAGCGTTTTCACGTTCATTTAGTCCAACTTCACGTGCACATTCAAAGAAGCCAAACGCTGATTCAAACCTCTGTACAGGACTTCGTATAATGGTGATATACGTGGCATTAGGAACAACTTTATCAAGTTCAGGTCTGTTGTATGTCATATGGCTTGCTATGATGTTAAAATGAGCGCTCTGGTTACCTGGTGGTCTTTGGTATTGTAGCTTTGTATGGGAGAAAGGTTGACGCTCATTAAAATGATGTCCTATCTTCGGCAAGGCAAACGACAAACTACGATTGTATCCGAAACGCTGAATGACAGAATTGGCTGTAGTACTAGCTGTCTTATGAGTCTTGATAATACTATTTGAGTGATTTCTGTGCACGAAATTCTCCTCTTTCCATAGTTTCTGGGGGCTATTCTTAAAGCATCCGAGGCAAACCTGGAAGCAATCATACATATGCGAGTGATGAAACAGACTTCCCTTTCTTCATAAGTTTTGTTGATTTATGAACGTGAAAAGCTTTGATTGTAGCAATTTTACAATGGAAAAATACCTTCTCGACAATCATAGTAATGAATTTAATTTGCCTGATATGAGTTGTCTGATTTGTCCTTAGTTGCACACAAGATGGCATGAGTACAGGTAAGAAATGAAGACTGGATTACTGTGGAGTAGCGCTAGGAATGACACCAACGACTATGAATCTGATTTCAATTTGCGGATAATTTATTGCAAGTGTTGGGAATAATACTACTGTTGCCACTGGGACAGCTAAATGCTAGTTCTATGGATACTGATACGCATGTATTCGACCATAACACACAGTCGTCCGTTGAACAGCCAATTTGTGCTGTTCGTAAGACAATTAGCGGTAGCAGTAATGAAGTGTTAACTGAAAGGTGTAACTGTACAGTTCTTCATCACCAGCTGTTGTTGATGGTAATCAAATCAATTTACAACAACTTTTCAACAGTTTTCTTTTCCAGTGCAATTCCTTACTCTAAGTTGTAGTTGTGTGTACTTGTAGTAAATGCATGGTGTATGATTGTTCCCTTTAGCTTAATTAATATTCATTTCTTAAAAAAATCTTTTGCTGTAAGTTTCAGCTTTAGTAAATAAATGGAGCACAATGTGTCTAGACAAAGCAAATAATGAAGTACATTATATTGTATGATTATTATTATCTCAAAAAAAACAAAACAGCATGTCGTAAGTTTAACTACGTATTAAGCTAAGTAAAATGAGTCTGCGCTTTCGTACAAGTATGAGTGGACGAAACTGTAAAATGGTGAATATGGCATATGCGAATTATAATCCTGAAAGAGATAACGTGTTACAATCCTCGAGACCCGTACCGCTCAATCTCTCCACATTGATTTTACACTCTCTGGTTAATTTCGACAAATGGCGGGAAATTTCAAAGAGTTAAAAACCGATACATACTGTTGCCAATTGTCTTACAAACCAATGTTTTTGGTTCACTCCTCACTATAGTAATTACCTTGGTTCTTTACATAGGAAGTAAGTGGAAAACAGTTTCGGTACAATCTCCACCCAGGTTCGTGAACGGTGTATACCTGACAACCTACAAAATTACCTTCTTCGTTGATCGGCTTTTATCCTGGTAGGTTACCTTACTTTAAATGATGTCTTTACCCGTTTGAGGTTGATGTCAATTCTATGAAAAGAGTCATCAAGACTAGAAACGTTATTCTTTAAAAAAACATTACTTACTGACGGAAAGATGTGCTCAACTTGGTAGCTGAAGAGAGGAAGTGATCGTTCAACGCAGCAATGTAGAAAGCCATCACGAAAATGTTATTACTATGATGCAGAGGAATGCCGCCTTTCTTGTAACACCCATGCTGATTAATGTAGGTTAATCAGGGAGGACTGAAAGGAAATGAAGAACAATTAGTTAGGCAAGCAAGAAAGAAGAGTTTTGAATAATAGATTTTATATTTTATTCAATTTTCTCACCCGCAGCAAGACAGCACAAGGTGCGTAAAAGGATTAAGTGAAACCAATACTGATCGTTATTCTTGAAATATTAATAATTAATAAACTAATATCAATAGTGATCGGTAATCTTGAACTACCAATAATTTATAAACCGAGGGATTACGTCTTGTATGTTTCTGAACAGCTCAAGTTTAGAACTCAATGTGTTTCGAGTTTGCGTGGCAAATCTATTTTTTGTACATGCATCACTCAATGCAATGATATTCCCGGCTGATCTGATGATTTGTCCCAGGTTTTTTTTATCCTTGCAACAATGTTTTAATCAATGCGATTACTGCAGCTCAAAACAAATTGAAGAGCACATTATACCATAGCACAACGTTTCGATAGAATCGGTTCAGGCATGTCTGAGTAATGACTGAGGACATAAAACATCATCGAAATGGTCAGCGGGCACCATGTTGATCGTATCATGGCACAAATTGACCTTCATGTGTTTATCATTGTCATCATATCATCTTTAAATTATATACGTAAATACGCTCTTGGCATAATTGTTGTGAACGTATGAAAACTGTGCTGGTTGCCATAGCGATACAAATTGACATACTTGGGTATGCCATCTATATTCTCCTTATTAAGTTTGAATGTTATTGGTGTAGACATGTCTGCATGATAGATCTTAATGTGACAATATGTAACCAATGGCTACCCGTCCATATTTGATCATATTTTGACATATGGTAGTCTTTACAAACATTTCTGGAGGGGCGGGAGAATTCGGGGGGGGGAGGGTGTTGAAAACTTTCACAACTTGCCAATAGGAGATCTGAAAAAAATTGACATTGCACAGGCGGAGACTTGAAAATTTATTGAATATGAAATTCCTTCTCAAATACTTTCTGGCACTTTCATCTACTGCCATTTCCATTTTCGGCGCGCTCTTCGAGCGCAAGTTAGGGTACATTGAACTATTTATTCATGATCTGAGAGCCACATTGAGGCGAAACATTTAGGTCGTCAAGGTTTCTATTTTACCCAACTCCTAGTTGTGCAAAATGCCCATCATAGTGCTTTAAGGTAATATGCACCTCGAAAGTGAAAGACTTAAATTTTTGCTCTAACTCTCCTAAAGGAATCTTTCAACCATTCTCTTTCAAAATCAAGAATAAAAATAGGGGGTCACCGTGCAAATTTTGGTACTAGAGAAACAAATAACCCAAGATTTACCGATATTAGAAATTCAAAATGGCCGCCATCCCTGTGTTAACTCTATGGTGAAAAATAAAAATTTTCGAATTTCAAAAAACTAAGACGGTGAAAAGTTTTCTTTCACCAAGAGCTTTAAAATGAACCCCACATGTGGTATATCAGAAGAGAACTGTAAAAGTTTGAGAGTCCGAATGTCCGTCCCCGAGGTGCGTTCTACCTTAAGTTTCAATTTAACGTTCCAACAACAATTTGGGAGATAATTATTTGATGACATTCTCCTATTTACACTACATTGCAATTGGGTCTAGGTCAATGTCAAACGTTCGTGTCTTCGTATGTACATTTTTTGAGTCATCAATAATAACTAGAAGCTTCAGGTCAAACAACCTTTGAATAACAATTTGAGAGATGAAAACCTGTGTGTTTTTCATAGTTTCTGGTGAAATTCCAAAATAAATTTCCATGCACACACATTCACTTGTAACCACCTTAGTCTAATCCAGTATGTTAATATCAATAATCCAATGTCTATAAATACACATATTTAGCTAGTTATGTATCATTGTAAAAACATATTCATAGTTTTCTCATCGACTACAATGTATAGAGGATTCAAAATCAAATTTCTTGTACATGCACATGTACACTTGTGTGCACATGCATCCCCCTCTTCTAATCAAGTACAATCATGCCAATTATTCAGGGTCCATATATGCACAAATATTGCAAGTTTAATATTTAGAAATATAAATTTTACTATAACCCCAACGGGATTCGAACCCCCCCCCCCCACACACACACACACTCACGGCAACATCGCCTAGGCCTCACGCAAAACCAGTCGGCACTGCTTTCCAACCCAAAAAGTTGGTCACAGTAACCGACTTAGATGTTTCAATTCTGTGCGCGACCGAGCAAGACGGTATGTGTGGAGCAGACGACACACAGAACAGTACACACACAAAGTACACACATATATATAGTAATCGGAAAAGCACGAAGCTTTTTTACTGAGCTATCAGACAGACTCGGGGACAAGTAAATATCCACCAGCAGAACTGTTCACTCAGGTTAAAGAAATATAAATTTTACTATAACTATACTATTTTATTATATACTATATAATATTGATCTGAGTTCTATCGCAGACTCCCATGTATATTGGATCAACATTTTAGGCAACATTCGAAAATAAATTTCTTGTACACATGTCTGACATGTGCAACTGCAAACACCCAATGCTAATCAAGTACATTTATATTACTTATCAAATGATCTTTACGGCCCTGATACGGCTTTTGCGGCCTGAGGTCGTACGGAGGAAGGGCCCGAGCGTGCGAGGGCCCATACTCGTACGACCAAGGGCCGCAAAAGCCATATCAGGGCCGTAAAGGTTTCATCACTTACCTTACGGAATGATAAATATGTAGTTTACATAATATTTAACATTGTTTAGGCGATAAAAATACGTCGATATCAAAAATTCTTCGCCTTTTGTGTCAATTTTTCTGTATCTGAATTAGCTTAACCAAAGTTGACGAATCTTGCTACGCATATTGAAGATACTATGATGCAACATTAATTATGGCTATTTATCTTAATTGACTAGACCAAATTTGACGAAACTACCTATGTACATTAAAGATACTATGATACAACATTATTGAAAGTCATTAAACATTCTTACTTCAATGAATTCGTTATTTGCATATATACTGAGATCATTTCAGTCAATTACTAATTTGCATATTTAATTAAGTTTTATTTTGCTAATTAGAGATGCGTACCGGGATTTACTTGATCAAAGTTGTATGCTATATACATTGATGATTACACTAGGTCACACAACAGTGAAATTCATTTCGCATTTTCATGTCAGCTTATTTGTAATTTGCATATCTTATGAGCTTTCACACTTTGGCATGTGTTGCTTCATAGACCTTAAAAACGGAAGGACAGGCAACTAGCTATTTTCTTTCATGTAATCCTGGTTATAATCCGTGAAAAACTTGAACACTCATTAACATAAACAAACGTAACTGTTTATCCTCGTATCGCAAGCTCACGGAAATTCCCGTGATTTGAGAGGCTTGTCAGACGCGAGATTATGTTAATCACTACAACATTGCGATCAGCGCATGCTCAAGCTTTCGCGTCTAATTTCAAAGTGTCGTGTTGTAAATAACAATAGCCGATTGAGTCGGAGACGCGTGAATTTAGTCCTAGTTTTACAAATGTACGTATGACTTCCTCCCAAAAATACTAGTTCAAACCACGAAATAAGACACGTAGAAACGTACATTAGCACTGTCATGCATTATTATTACAACAGAGAAACATGAGACGGCAAGAAAAATTACTCAGAGGAAACGCACAAAATGTCGTGTTGTAAACAACAATGGCCGATTGAGTCGGTGACGCGTGAATTTAGTCCTAGTTTTACAAATGTACGTATGACTTCCTCCTAAAAAATACTAGTTCAAACCACGAAATAAGACACGTAGAAACGTACGTTAGCACTGTCATGCATTATTATTACAACAGAGAAACATGAGACGGTACGAAAAATTACTCAGAGGAAACGCACAAAATGTCGTGTTGTAGACAACAATGGCCGACTGAGTCGGAGACGCGTGAATAGTCCTAGTTTTACAAATGTACGCATGACTTCCTCCAAAAAATACTAGTTCAATCCACGAAATAAGACACGTAGAAACGTACATTAGCACTGTCATGCATTATTAAGAGGGTAAAAAATTACTTGGTTGAAACGCACAAAAAGATCGTCCATCAACAGCAATCATGATGGCCGATCGAGCTGGAGATGCCTGCACGTGAATTTGGTACAAATTTGGTGAATTTGGTACAAGTTTTACAATGTAAACATGATTTGCCCTGCAAAATACTAGTCAGTTGACGAAATACCTAACGTTGAAACGTTTACTATCATTGACATGCATTATCATTACAGCAGAGAAATATGACAGGGTATGAAATTTTCAGTTGAAACATGAAGTCGCTTCGTAAACAACAATGGCCGATCGGGCTGAAGACGCACGAGTTTTTAAAAATACTACAGTGCCGAAGCGCAAGAAGTACATAATGAAGTAAAAGAAAGTTTACAGCATTACACATGAATCAGAAATAAACGGAAGAGTTATCGGGGGTGTACAATGATTAGATTGCAAAATTAACTTTGCCGACTCGATCATGAATTGACGGGAATTACAAAAACAACAACAATAAATATACCTAATAGTGACTCATCTGTCGAAAATGGTAGCAAAATTGTCTGTAAAAATCAATGGGTAATACAATGCTTGAAAACAACGTGAACTAGACCCCGGAACAGAACGCGACTTGACTCTACAGCACAGGTATAGCGTCTTCTGTGTAGCTCCAGTGCTGCCAAGACGTCACTGTGTCATCACGTGACGTGTTTTGCGTTTACATAACTGCGCAGAGGATTATAACCCAGATCGTACGGGTAAACACGCAAGTTTCTTTGTCTTTTCTGGCAGTTGCCTGTCCTTCCGTTTTTAAGGTCTATGGTTGCTTGAAGGACGTGACCAAAAGCAGTACACTTGCGATATAAAGTTGTAATACAATGACAACAGTTCTAGAAATTTAGTATTTTTATTTCAGCTAATTATATATTCGTATACTAAATGAGCTTTAGCACTAATCTGTGGTGAATATTTATATACGCTCGGAGGGATACGGCCGCTACACGGGGAATCACTCGTCCGCGACGCAGCCACACTCGTTCGGAATACGGGGGGATTATATATTTATCACATGCATAGACCCAGTTTTCCGTGAATAAACCTTCCAGGAATGATAATTACTGGGAAAAAACGAGAGGGAGTATTTTTCAAGAATTCATACGCTTGTGTTATGCGGTCGTGGCTGGGTCACAGCTGACTTGACTGCGCTCAGCTCAACATGTTGCTCAGGCTGCTCCTATGGATAATTAGCGTCTTTCGTAGTGCTTTTTCTGTGCGAATCAAGCGGAAATAGGAATGACTATGGATTTTTAATGCAAGGTATTTATTTGGTACATATTATAACATCAATTTTAGTGAAAATTCATTCATAAAATTATTGGACATACAAGCGGGACGTCGCGACACTCAGCCGCGGCTGGCGAGGAACGGGTTATTTTTGTCAATATTCGAACATCATTCAAAGAATTCTGCTTTTCAAAGTTTGTATGAAATTTTCAAAATTAACAATTATTATGTTTTACGAAATTGTCAATTGTATGTTTAATATTTTACGAATAAAATGAGCTTGTTTAGAACCCTCTGAACCCCGTTCGGCACCAAAGTGCCGCAAAATGACCTTTTGACCCCTGATTTTGCAAAACGTTGACGTCAGCTCCTTTCCCGGCCTGAATTGCAATCTAAGCAGCGATCGTTAGCGAAATTTGACAGGAATTTAAACATGGCGGCCGACGACAGCTACGCTTTGATCCGTTATAAGACGGGGGTGTTTTGGGGGATTGTTTTGACCGAAGCCAAGTAGAAAACGGCTCAGAAAGTGCAGATCGCACATAAGACCAACGGGACATCGCAGTAGATCAAAATGGCGGCCTACGACCACCCAATGGTAAAGAAATTCAGCAACCAGTTGAGCCACTGGAAGTCCGACCCGTGCCTTCAAAGTAATCTAGCCCCACGGCAGCGCAGAGTAAGAAAGGTAAGGTAGTTCCTCTTTATAATTGACAACTTGCAATGTACAGTTAGATGTATGTATCGATGACGACACTTTGCATAGCTCGATGTTTATTAGTAAACATGACAAACCTCAAAGAAACCAGGAAATGACAGAGCAACAACAGAGATGATAAGACAGACGTTGACAGATGAGAATTAGGACATTTAGGGCACTTTTAGGTTTACTGTAGGTGTCCTACTGACTGTAGATGTGTAGGCCTATTGCAGGCGAAACTGACCGTCTGTCTTTTGTATTATTATAGTTTTATATAAATATCCCTCATAATCTAATTTAATTTGAATGTTTTTTATTCATGGATACTAATGCCAAAGGTGAATTATTTAGCTACTTGTTCAAATGTAAGGAGGATACAGATAGTGTGTGTAAGCATTGTACAAAGTTATTCTTTGTGGTATAAATTTTATTGAAACAAACTGGTGCTAATACCTTGCAGATTTCCATAAAGAGTGTATTACATACTGTTATATTTTAGTATTTGAAATATGTAACTGCAACATGTTTGCACTACCCTGAGAGAGAGAGAGAGAGAGAGAGAGAGAGAGAGAGAGAGAGAGAGAGAGAGAGAGAGAGAGAGAGAGAGGAGAGAGAGAGAGAGAGAGAGAGAGAGAGAGAGAGAGGAGAGAGAGAGAGAGAGAGATGTAATAGCAATTCCTTAGTCCATATCAAGTTTTGTTCCTATTCATAGAATATGCCACCACGAAAAAGGCATCGCTTTGTACTTGGATTATCGTACTGAAACTTATTCACACAAAGTACATA
This sequence comes from Ptychodera flava, assembly GCF_041260155.1. Taxonomy (NCBI): domain Eukaryota; kingdom Metazoa; phylum Hemichordata; class Enteropneusta; family Ptychoderidae; genus Ptychodera; species Ptychodera flava. Next base: position 30,938,510 of record NC_091930.1, read on the forward strand.
ACATTTTAAAACATCTAAAAATTTTGTATTTGTTTGTTTCAGGCAAAGAGAACCTAAAACCAGAAGGAGAGGAGTGCGAAGCAAGCTAGGCAAGGAGTGTTTGATCTTATGCAGGGTTTACTAAATTTAGACCACCATCTGTAGACTGACAATGTTTATACAAGTGTTAGGATAGCAAGACATTTATCAACAGGACACATGTATGTGTGGAACAGTCAAATTTAGTTCTGCTCTGCCAGACATGCTTACCTACGTTCAGAGGGAAATGAAGTGATTGACGATGGCTGGCCCTGCCTTGGATGGATAGTAAGCCAGTCTGTTTTCTGTCAACTATTCATTCACCAGAGGACAATGGTCCACCTGTGACTGTGTGTCAGCATCAGATAACATATTGGGACCGTGTTGATACTGGATTTATTTTTGTCTCCAATTATAACGCTTGGGGTCTGTAGTATTTTATTTTGTACAGAGTAATTTGTTTGATAGTAAAAATAGTATCATATGACATTTTTGTACTGTATAGATACTCCATTTGTTTTTGTCTTCAAGTATAATGCTTGGGGTTTATAGTCTTTTGTTCTCTTCAGAGTATTTTGTTTGATAGTAAAATGCAATTGAAGGCAGAATGAGATTTATTTTATGTGATTTATAATTGAAAAACAAAATGCGAAAGTCTAGTAGGTTTTACATACAGTACTGTACTTTGAAAAGACAATGTACTGAAAACCTTTCTGCATTTTTTCCCTTCAATGTTGCTGTTGGTGGATGGAAAGAGGAAGGCTTAGAGATGTCATGCATAGCTCAAAAATATGATAAAAGACAGCTATATAATCAATATTGACAGTGTTGTGTTCTAAGACCCAATTTTATTATACTAATGATGTACCTGCCACAAAACCCACCTTATCCGGAAATGATTACTTGTGACATTTTGAGGGTTTTGGTCTGGTTTACAGTGTGTTGCTACATTATTTTTACTTTTTTTACTAAAGAAAAAAATAAATGTTGTTTTGGTTGCAATGAAATTGTGTGTCTTATTTTTTGCATGCATATTGGATGAAATTTGCAAATCGAATGATCAAAGTCTGTGTTTTGCAAAATAATTGTAACGTTAGTGTTCACTGTGATTTGAAAGAAGCTTGTATTTGATTTATAAATGTGATGTTAAAAACATTTTCTTTGAATCATCAGTTGTAGACAACAGAATCTAACATACATTTAGACATAATTGAGTGATGGGAAGTGATAAATTCTTTAGAATTTCGTCAGAAAGAGAAGCAAATATTTGAAAATCATTGTAAATTTAGAATACTGGTGGCCATTTTGAATATTTAATGAGGTCATGTGACCAAAATTGTTATTCTACAATTCCAAAAAATATCTTGTTATTGTGGACAAAGTTTGATAAATTCAATAGTCAGATGTTATAAAATAGGATACTTGACCTGTCTGACCCCAATTCAGGGGTGCTGTGTATAATTCTTCACTTTCGAGGGAGGACAAGAAAATCTGTGTAAGGTTTATCAAATCTGTGTAAAGTTTATCATAATATATAAAGTTTACATCAACGTTCATGGTCATGGGACTATAAAATGTGATTCAGCACTGGGATATGATACAATATTGATTTTCTTTTACTGGAAAATTGGAAAACATGTAAAAAAATGATAAATTTCTATTGTTGGCGGCCATTTTGCATATTTAATTAGGTCACATGACTAGTATTTGCATATTTTTGGGACAAGTGTTTCATTGGCATTCAAAATATACATACTTAACATTTGAAATATTTCATAACATGAGATGCTGGATGTTATGTTACATTATGCTTTGACTGACCTAACCCTTATACAGGGCCTTTGTTACATTACACTTAGTAGGCCAAAACCATACAAAATATCAGTGTTTTTTCATAATTTTGGTCACAATATTGTATCAGTTCATGCCGGTGTGATAGAAAGCAATGATTTGGTGATGAAAAATGATAATTTATTGAGAAATTTCTTATGGAAATAAAGAAATATGTTGAAAAAATACAAAATTTTATATATTGGCGGCCATTTTGAATATTTAATGAGATCACATGATCATAATTTGCATATTTGGGACGAGTATTTTATGGTGATTCCAAAAATATATTGGTATGGGGGACACTCTTTGATAATTTAAGAAGTCAGACATACTAGATAGTACTTCCAAATGTCAACTCAACCCCAGGGCCTTGGGGTGCAAAGGGTTAAATATAATGAAGAACAGTGTTTGGCTCTGACTCAATCGGTCTCTACTACCTCCATGCTACAAGCAACAAGTCTTTCTTAGCTCAGACGCGAGACGACGGAAGCGGGGACGGAAGTTCAACAACATGGTACAGTACAGGAAACGTACGTGATGCACACTATGCACGGACAAAACAATAGCTTGCACCTTTAAGTTTAAATGTACTGATAACATTGTGAACTCGTCGCTCTTGAAAAATAAAATAGCGTTTCTTCTGATGAGTCTCAAGTCCGGAGTATCGTCATTGCTGTCAGAAATGATGTACGCTCTTCGCTTCATCGGCTCGCCCCGGGACTCGACTGGTTGACTGCCGCGCCAGCATTGATCGTGATGTTGAACTTGAGACCCGTCAATGTTGCTTCAGAAAACATTCTTACTGCTGCAGGGATGATTGGTACGTGTCTTGGGTTATCGGTTATGCTTATGTTGTTTGATGGACATCGAGAAGGGCAATTTTGACGAGGTAGACAACACAAAATGCCGGTAAACATACCGTACTAAAATGTCACGGTGTAGGGCCTACAAATCAAAAGTTTCAATCGAAATCAACGACGAAGAAACACAAATTCATAAAAATTCTAGTATCGACGGTATTTTGTATTCTACACAATTTTAATACTCCATATTTCCTTATGTTTCATTACCCTCCCACTTTTGCATTCAGGGATTTGAAAATAAGTTCTGAACAGCTGATTTTTGTTTACGTTTTAAAAGTAGTCCGGTCCCATATCCACCACATGTGGAATATGGATTCATCGTAGTCAGATACCTATAGTGTGACGTCATACTATAGGGATAACTGGGTGTATGTATGTGATAATATTCATTATGTTAATGAACACTTTCAATGAAGTTGCAAACATGTCGCTAAGGTACACATTAACATATATCTGCAATATATAATGATACACGTGAGCATTTTCGGTTCATGTCTGGTTTTCGACGACGATGTTGTCTCCGGTTCTCGGCAGACGTGCCTTGACGAGAACCATGATAGAGACCCAGGCGAATGACTGGCAACCGGCCAGGATCAGCTGTTGCCCGAAAGGCAATTCATGGAGCTGCGTGAATCTTTGCGGACAGATTTGTGTGCCGAGCAGACGAGACAGTTGGACGAGCTGTTTATGTAATACGACTTTCTTACGGACATCGACGAGGATAAAAGAAAATGGACAAAGGAATCCGCAGACTAAACAACGCAACACCAGTGTTATGTAAGTACCTGCTTACCAGTGAACTGTAGAAGCGAATCCACGTACGTATGACAGATAATGACACTGAAACTATCAAAATTGAAGTACGTCTGTGATTGATCTTATCGAATTGACTCAGTGAAATTGGATTTGAATCGTCTTTCGAGATTAATAACAACATTGAATTTGTAAACGAATGAACATCGCAGTCTTACGAACTTAACGAAATAATTGCCACTGTAGTGAATTGTGGTCCCCGTAATACCTCTATTCATTAATTATTCCCTCTCGTGTTATGATTTTTGACTTTGTTTGTGTTTGATATTGTTTTATTTTTTTGTTGTTGTTTCTTATTTGGAGATAAAGCGACACCGCCTAAGGGTATAGTTCTGGGGCGAAAACGAAAACATTGCCTGCAGTGCTTCGTCTGATGAATACTCTTTGTAAGGTCACCTTGAAACCATGTTACTCCTGCCATTCGTATCATTTTAATTTTTCCAGCTCTCTAAAATGACTTAATATTTTTTTAGTGATGCTGTACAAATTTCAAGGTTTGTAAAACAAAAATTATATTATATCATGCAACCATGCATGTGCCATATTCTGATAGGACGAGAGCTCATTCCACCGATGCTAAAATACTGTTTTAGCACTGATAGCGGTGGTAAAACTGACCCCTGACCCGCATTTTCGAAAATTGCCCAGTCGGTGCATTTGAACGTACCTATCTAAACCATAGACCGAGGACCGAATTTTGATACACAGATAAAGTGTGGGTCTGTAACTCACCTCTTGGTGAAAATAAGTTGGGATCCATGATGAAAGACATCTTTGAAGCAGCACATCTGGGGTGTGATGCACACAAATATTAGGGCGACAGCGCACCGTGCACATTACTTGATATTGCGGGAGTCGAGACGCGATGTATACTACCGCTCTTTAAAATGAAGATATTATTCGTTCATACACACAATACATTGACGCTTCCTCACAGTAACGGTATGTCAGATATTCTTTACAAAAGTTTTGGCTGTAACAGACCAGGGTTTCCTAACGATGTAGACCAAGAAGTTCAAAATAACAATAGGGTAAATCCTAGCGACTGCGACGAAATTTGACATGAAATGCAACGAGTAGTGTCAGCGGCCAGCTCTCGATGCATCGGGCAACACACTCTGCACAACTGTTAATCAAAGTTGAAGTCATCGCAAGTTTGGATTATTTCAAAACTGCTTGTTTTCTGGTACAATTAACGTCCAAATTATACATCAAATAGATCCTGTAACTTCACTGTGCCACCTGAATGTTGCGACGGTCATCGTATACCGCGTATGCAGAACAGAATGAGAAAATCTATTTTTAGTATGCCAAAAAAGCCAGGACTATTGTTCTTATGTAAATTTACGAAAACGAATGTTACTTTTTTCTTTCGATTTGAACTCTTGACCCATTTTCTGTGACATGCAGCAGGTATTTTTGACAAGTGTAATGTTCGTGTCGCATGTGAATAAAATGCAATGTCGATATGAACGTAATGCGTATATCGTAGGATACTGTGTGCCTGTACGTAATCCCAACTTATAAAAATTCTCGGTCTCGGGGCAGAATTTCCGACTTTCGATCTCTCAGACGCCCGTTTTCTGTATTTAGGGCCTAGAGTGATGAAAATACCCAAGTGAGACAACTAAGATAAGCAAATAACCCTCTTCGCAGTCGGGTATACACTCGATTTTGGTACAATTCGCTCCATAGCACTCGCCTTTTGGGTCGTGCTATATGTCGCGCATTGTACCAAAATCTCGTGAATACCCTCCTGCGGCGTTACCTTGTAAAATCTCTGTCGCCTTTTACAAAATATGTAACATTGATGTTGGTAGTCTTAGACAAGCCTTTCCCCGGACTTCTCAATGGATGAACTTGCACACTGTATGAAGACTTTCACGAGCGAGCCCCTCTTGTGATACCCGATTCGCTGTCTTTCAATAAAGTGTAAAGCTGCTATCTCTTGTTTTATGTTGATTACGTGGCATCATTTGCCTATAAATGATCGAGGCCTATTTGGGTAATCATATTACCACAACAATAGTGTTTGCATACCAATTTCATTATCGGCCACTGAATGGTCTTCAATTGCTGATTAGCCGTCAATCACCGTCCCTCCGTCAATTGATGGTACTCCGATGGTACTCCGTTCTCAAGGACAGTGTCTCAATGTACATACCTGATGATATCAGGTTCTGTTCGCGAATACAAATCTGCCGACATCGGACATCCCTGCAAGAGCTTGAGATACATTCACTCCTAATGATTCAATTAACACGATTGGAACTAATTTGGGATAATTGGATAGGCACAATTTCTCAAGAATTTTAGAAATTTGTCTAATATTACACCTGATTTGCTCACCACCTTTAAAATTTTATTCAAAATTTACAATGCTGTTGAAATGTTATGAGTAAGTATCAGTGCATGATAGTGTCTAATGCAATATTGTTCAAAACATAGGAACAATATTTATATTTTAATGAAAATGTGTGAGCTTGTCTATAGTTTCTTCATTACTGAAATACTAGTACTAATCTCAGTTTGTCACTTTGCCTCGACCAAAATGAAGTCTTTTGATTGATTTACAGTCAAGTCAGTCAGGGTCATTTAAAATGTGCCCTGACTCAATTAAATGTTTATAAAGCCTTAAATTCACGAAAAAGGCAGAGGCATTTCAAAAGTGCCATGACTCAAAAGTCGTCAATAAGAGAAATTTTAAGCATTTTGTCTTGTTTTTCAGTACATTTACACAAAAATCAACATTTTTTCATAAAAATGAATCCGATGAAAGAGGTATGTAATGATCATTGTGTTTTCGTTGTTTTTTCGATGAGAACAATATTTCAAATTTTACACTTTTCTATCATTTTGTAAAATTTCAGCTGTAAAAATTTCGATTTCGTTACATTTTCCTAATAATTACTCTCATCCAATTTTCCCAAATAGTTCCAATCGTGTTATTTGTATCTCCAAAGGTATGACCCTTTTATATTTTGTTTCTCATCTCCAGAGGAATACTCGGGCAGGGCGGGCGGTAGCAATAAAAATCACAAGTACCAAAAAAAACCATGTATTTGTTTCAGTTCAATGTTCTGTCCATTCAGTCTCTACAATTTTTAAGTACCTTTAAGTACCTAATTTTTAAGTATTTTTAAAATCTCTGGTTTTCCTTGAAACAACTCTCTCAAAATCATGGTATAATTTCTGGGTATGTTGATTACGTACCATTCGTTTGCCTATAAATGATCGAGGCTATATGGGTGATCATTACCACAACAATAGTGTTTACATACCGAGTTCATTATTGGCAAGTTGTCGGGGCCACTGTATGGTCTACAATCGCTGTTTAGCAGTCAATTGATGGTACTCCGTTCTCAAGGACAGTGTCTCAATGTACATACCTGATGATTTCAGGTTCTGTTTGTGAGCATTCAAATCTGCCGATATCGTACATCCCTGCAAGAGCTTAATTATACATTAACTCCTCGGTTGTATTTGTCAAAATCAAACCCTGAAGAAATTGTTTGTATCATTAAGAGATATTTATTTTATCAAAAACAACAATAACAATGTAAACAGTGTAAAGTATTAAATACAAACTTTGTATATTTCATAAAATGCAAATAAATTCTGAATCAATTTTTCTTGGCAAGCTGTTCTAACATCTGCATTTACATTTCCAGTTGCTTTCCTGTTATGCCAGCCGCCTCTTCTCCGCCTCCAATGCAACCTGCTTATATCTCATTTCTGTCTCAAGTACTTCATCGTACAAGTTCCCCAAGTAGACGATACGTCAGTATCAAGGGAAATGAGCATTGCTTTTAAGGGGACAGATATTCAGACTCTCAAAATTTTACAATTCTTTTCTGATCTACCGCTTGTGGGAGCTCATTTTAAAGCCCTTGGTGTAAAAAAATCTCACCTTCTTAGTTTTTTGAAAATCCAAAATTGTATTTTACTTCTTAGACAAAGCAGGGATAGCGGCCATTTTGAATTTCAAATATCGATAAATCTTAGGTTGTTTCTCCAATACAAAATTTTGCACGGTGACCTCTGAATTTTATTCTTGATTTTGAAAGAGAATGGTTGAAAAAGTCCTTGAGGAAAGAGTGACCAAAAGCTTAAATCTTTTACTTTCGCGGCACATACTTATTTAAAATGTTATTATTCAATTCAGTGCAAATTGTATAACAACTGGTAAAGAAAAAATTATAACGCTAATCCAATCGCTGAAGTATGTCTGTAAAAAGCGAGGTTTATTAAGAGCTACTGAATTTACACTTAGATGAGATATTTGTTGTTCTCTGAGATTAAACAATTTCCCGCGTTTAATTTATCGTCGATGGAATTTCTTTATATCTTGTTCCGCTCTGGTTACACCTAACAGCCAGCCTATTGAATGGTATAAGGGGAACACACTGAAGTCTCACAGTCAACTGAATCATTTAAATGGGGAAAAAGAGAACTGAGGACCGAAACAAGGACACGTGCCATTTCCCGCCAAGTTTGCCCATCGAAGCCGAAAGTGCCAGAATATGCCTACTTTAGAAAGTAAAGCTGCTATTTTAGCGCAAACGCCGATAAAGGCGGTATAATCGGGGAAGACAGCAAAGACTAACACTCAAAGAGCCTGACGTCCATATAACATAGCAGCGGCTCTCTATGTCCTCCTTTCAGATGTTTAGTTTGCATGGAGATCGTCACAATGATATGGCCTCAATTTAATTTTTAGGAACAATCTTCAACGACACTTTTCATTGATTTTGTTGTGGGAAGATATTCCGTCCTCCCGTTAGGTTGTTCTCATAGATAGCTCAAGTCCTTCAATCGCGACACACCGTGTACAATTTGGAATTTTACCACGTACGACTAAATTCAACATCGGACTAATTATCAGCCATGAGATCGGACTTTAAACGCACGTAGGCAGTGCTGAGGATTCTCATCAAGAACGATTGTATTTAGATATCTATCTTGAGTTAATTTATTAATAGAACTATGAAATTACTGTGTATGAATCAGTCGCATTATTTGATATTCATATGAATGTGCCGTTATAGTCGTGCAAGTGGCTAAGTGAGAACACAGCGCAGGTTCAATATACTACGCGAGTTACTAGAAGTATATCTAACTATATGCTCCGCCGTGTTTGTTTGTTTTTGGCTTATAAAAAACTATGGAAATCCGGTCACGACATGCGACATGCGACCTGCGACTTCTTGAAAACTGCGATCTGCGATCTGGGATTTTGAAACATGCGTCCTGCGACTTTGGCATTTAGACCAGGGTGTAACCTGCAGCTGCGACTTAACAACAGCGACCTGCGTCCTGCGTGTTTGTCAAACTACGACCTGCGACTTCACAACTGCGATGTAAAATAGTAATAAAGGGAAAGTGACCCCACACATCAGCCATCTCGTCTTGTATGTGCTTTGGTGTGTTTAGTGTCTGAAATGTTTTGGCTGTTAGTGTGTTGATCTCTTGTTTTTCTAGCAGGGAAACTAGAATATTATGTTTGGATCGTTTTGTGTATATTTGTTTCTTGCCTCGATCCAAATGCCGTGGACTTTGGCCAGTATCAGTATATCGCTAATGTTTGGATTTCTTTTGTATGCGATGATCGGTTGTTGTGGAAATATTTCATTCAGGCTTAGTGTTTCGTCCTTGTCTATGTGTTCCCAGTTTTCGCACATTGCTGCTTTTTATAGCTTGTGTTCTTATATATACTGTTGCTATAGTTTTCGTTGTGAAGACTAGTGTTTTCTTTGTTTCTTTGTTTGTTCGCTTGTGTTCTAGTTGCGTAATTCGTGCGGCGAATTGTGCTTGCGATGTGACTGGACATTTCCTGTTGTTTTAGCCACGTTCGATTAATCTTGCATTAAGACTGGGTAGGGTGCATGGTCACCGAATCGAAGTACAACAACCACAGAATACGTCTTTAGGCCTAAACTAGGTCATTTCGATCTGTGAAATAGCCATCACTTTAGGATACAACATATAAACAACATGCTTGTTGAAGTAGGCCTATTATGCTTATCAAAACAAATTTTACTCATGAAAATCGGTGATCAGTTGAGCATTGTCCCTTTGAAACCGGACTTTGAAAGCAACCGAACAACACGTAGGCCAACACAGCTGTGTCATCGAAGCTCATCTCTTTCCTAAATGACACCACCTATCACTGATATTACTTGTGACTGCTTTTCATACTCTCAATTCAATAAACACCAAATACCTAAAATCATGGATCAGGTCGTCATCTTGCAGGTTGCAGTTTCAAACTCGCAGGTAGCAGCTAGGCCAGAGCACCCGAAAGTCGCAGGTTGCAGTTTTGAAGTCGCAGGTCGCATGTCGCATGTCGTGACCGGATTTCCACAAGAAACAAATACGAAATATGTAGAGTATTATTTTTAACACGCCATTAATGACACATATCCACAAGTATTATTTTCCACTTCTTCATTGACGCAAAATATCGTTATCATCACGCCTATAAATAGAAAAAGAGAGAAAACTGTGCTGCAGCATATGAACGAGGACAAGCGAAGAATGCTCGGATTGAATTTGAAGACGACCGGCGCGGCGTACGGTCAGTCTGGTCTCCTGAAGTCCCCATTTCTATAGCTGGCTGCGCTGCTCATGAAAATAGGGTCAGGTATATTGGCTATTGTAAGCATTGCTGTCCTTGGTCCACAGTTTGAGCGCAGTGATTGCATGAATTTATTTCAAACTTGGAGTTACCTTCAACTTTATATTTCGTTTGCCCATGGAGTAATTTTACTCCATGTTTTCCACAACCAAGCATCCTATGTCGACATTTTATGAAAAACGTAAAATTACGTATTTATTAGTCACTACATGCGAAAGGAGGGATAGTGTGTTACGTCTGACAAAACGAAAACATGGACAACAATCGTCATTTTACCATTAAATGCCATCATAGAAGTACAAAGTCGGAGACTTACAAGTGAAGCCGTGCAAATAACTTTTACATTCGATGTTTTGTCGTCTTGTTTCAAAACTAGCGCCACTATACAGATGTGCTGATTACATGATCTTGTCAGGTGACTGTGCTCATGCAGTCAAAAATGGCGGCCCAAGCGTAACCCATACCTGACCCTATTTTCGTGAGCAGCGCTGCAAGCAGGAGAAATTGGACAAGGGACCAGACGAGATCGACGTTCACGTTTAGAAGAGCGCCCTCTGTGTCCGTGGAGCGCTGCTTTCCAGCTTGGGCAGTACAGTTGCTATTGCAGCAATAATGATGGCACAATACGTCCCATATTAAACGCAATGGATTTTTATCATGCCTTGGTTAAAATTACCAATTTACGTCTAACTTTCTGACAGATTAAACAAAAAAAACTATTCCTTCCCGGATCTGACACAACCTGTGTGAACTGTTTTCATCAGAACGCACTTGAAACTAGGTGTTTAATAATGTATATTGCAAGTAAGTAACAACTAGTAACATTTTATTCCTGCTGACTATTGATCATGAACCATTACTATGATTAACAGTGTAAGCGTAGCCTGTGTATCGGATATAAAATTTTTAACTTTAACCTCTCGCGCGACAGCAAAGGCTAATCCCTATATATGAGCAATGACTTTGTTAATCATAAACCAACGCGGACAAAAAAGTCACCTCAGTTCAAACGCTTAGGCCATAAAAGACTTTGGCAATTATAACATTATAATACAACAACATTAACTAGATATGTTAGATGTTGAGTGAAGAAAAATACAATTCTTAATTTAGCTTTTGTTTTATAATACATATTTAGGCCTCAAAGGCACTTTTTATCGACAGAGATAACAATACGAATTCAGTCTTGGTTGTAGGTTTGTAATATACCGTGACATTTTGGTCTACCTCACTGCCGCCACACCAGAAGCGCCACTTCGTTTTGCTTCTTTCAACACTTGAGTCGCGGTTTTCAACTTTGTGTAAACAAAATGTTTGCATCCGGTTCGTGACACTATCGGTTTTCCCTTTGCGTTCCAAAGATTATTATCAGTAAAGTGTAAAAAAAGAAGAGAATAGAAAAGCTAACGTTGAGTGTGTGCGTGATCTTTGAACTTTAAAGCATGATTTACATTGGAAACTTCACTGCAGTGTGTAATTTATTTTTCAGTCGTAAAGCAACTAAACAAAACTAGACTACCTTCATGAGTTGTCACTTTGTGTACATTAGTCTTGGGTGCTTGTTGTACTGCTCCAGTTCTCTTTAAGCATTGGCGTCAGTGCTACATTTGAACCCATTTTTGATACTCTCAAATCCACCAGGCTACATGTCGGCCACATTGGCGACACATAGTGACCCTAACTTACTGGCATTCATGTCAGTTAGGGCGCTGCAACGGTCACTTGCGTGTCAGCTACGGCTAAAATTTGAATATAGTGTTATACTGATGACCATTAATATATGACCTCCATAATACTTGAAGGTCGCATGAGTTGTTGATATACACGAAACTCTTATCACGTAGACATGGCATACATAAACGCATGCGCATTGACACCAATGTGAATTACACCCTGATGACCATTTATATATGACCTCCATTGAAGGTCGTATGAGTTGATGATAAACACGGAACTGTTATCACATAGACATGGCATACATAAACGCATTTACACACAAACATTGACACTAATGTAAACTACACCCTAGTGGAGATTCCCCGAACCGACATCACAGACTGTAAATAGAAACGCCTACTCCTTCTATGTACTATCATAGGGTACAGGGGACAGTCCCCTGGGGTGGGGAGGAAGGTGTTTTTGTGCAACGGTTTACCTTATTTGATTTTATTAATTTTGACTGTGATATTTCAAATAAAGAGTTCAGCTCACACCGTCTGACTGCTTTATTATTACCGACAAGTCCTTATCTCCTCTCCAACTTGTGTATACACCACTGTAATTGCTACTAAAACATTGCCAACTTGCTTTCGACTCCAAACTGTCTGACTGTGTTTCCAATAACTACAATTCCTTATCTCCTCTTCAACCAGTGCACATACCACTCTAATTGCTGCGCAAACATTGCCAACTTGTTAATGACTGAGCGTATCAGCGGATTAGCTTATTAAGTCAACATCACAGCCGTCCCACACGTAGTGAAATAAGGATATTAATGCGTGTGAGACGGCTGTGGTGTTGACTCAATCACTTAATCCGCTGATACGGACAGCGGATTAGCAAGTTGGCAATGTTTTCGGAGCAATTACAGAGGTGTATACACAAGTTGGAGAGGAGATAAGGACTTGTCGGTAATAATAAAACAGTCAGACGGTGTAGCGTTGAACTCTTTATTTGAAATATCATAGTCAAAATTAATAAAATCAAATAAGGTAAACCGTTGCACAAAAAACACCCTCCCCACCCCAGGGGACTGTCCCTGTACCCTGTGGTACTATAACAGCGTTTTAACACGAGTGAGAGAAAGATTATCTATATTTATTATATTATTATACAGACACATGATCTCAACATGCGACCATAAGGCGTTCAAATTTATTTTACCCCGGATCATTTATAAGAACGATTTGTCATACTCCACAAGCCATAAACTACAGTCACCCTTTGTGTTACCACAATAATTCAATTGATAAGCTCTGTTTAAAAGAATAAGCGGCGTATCACAACGCACATTTGTCAACCTTCTGACCTAAAACCCGGCCTGAGGCTAGCAGTTTATACGACTGATTACCATAGGCAGCGACAGACCTCCGGAAGTATGGTTGGCAAGCCCACAGAAAGAGTTGTTAGTGGTACAAAGCCGCTTACTATACACGTCTATTAACGTTGGCTTATACAATAATATTTTAGACTACCAAACTCAAATACCATCAAGTGCACTTGTGAGGCAAACGATGTTTGATATTACGGTCCTTTCTGAAATAGATTGTTCAACCTAATTTGATTTTTTAAGGTAGGCTGCCAGGGCCCTTCGATATAAAGTGTTCATGTAGGCTAGTTTGTAAGTTCTATATTAGTCATTTTTTTCGTTGTGTATAATAGTCGATGTAAGAGCCATTTGAAAAACTAGGCCACATAGTGATGCGACTGTGACTCGAGTGACAATAGTGAGCAATGACGTCAAAAATTCATTCTCTTTTTAACTACTGAAGATAAGATTGTTTTATAATATTCAAAATCTAATGACTGATAATGAGTAGTCAACTCTACATAGATTGAGATATTACCACAGCAAACACAGCGGAATAATACGACGTGCAGTACTTTCGTTATGATTTAATATTGTTGTCACCTGATCAGTGTAATGGTATATTGCAATTACAGCCAAAAGTTCCGCCATAAATATTTATCACGGTCATGCATGATACGATAATACTTCCCCTTGCTTGACTGATATCTGTCAAAAAAACAACAACGACAATAGTGACGTCAACCCGGTAATGAACAACGTGCTGACTCAATGCTTTACAACTACGTCACGATCAAAATTTGTCACTTGACCATAAACTGTTTTGATGTCGATGTTCGTCTTGCTTTGACAATGTTTAGTGGTCTTTCGTTTCTACAGTGACTGTATCTTAATATTAAACGGTTAATGATCGGACAAAATAGCAACGGACCTATAGTCTCGAAGGAAAAATCATCGCAACTTACAACATGTATCCCAAGAACGATCCAGCTAAGGTTTATAATAACTTTCTACATCGAACGAAAATATGCATTTCCGTCGATTTAGAACGCATGTTTATACTTCATCAGTGTGGAAAGCCTTTTAATCTAAAAATATTTAAATTGCAAAATAACAAATGGGAAAATGTGCATATAATTGTACAAGTCTTTATTCTATTGTCAGTGATAACTTTCTTCACTGTCACTGAGCCCTTCAGTAATTATCCTTCGGTATAGAATTTACTTTTTAAAACACTAATTGTTCTTTAAGCTTTGATCAAGTACCAATATGAACTACAGTGGTATCTTGATTTTACTTGACTTGAACCCGCAATTATAATTTTCTTACGTGCACTGAATCATAGTTTTTATCATTTGTACATGGTTAACTGTAGTTTCTAACATTTTTTACTTATTTGTGACAGAAAGTTAATTAAACCCCTCTTGTATGTATAAGAGTTGGTAAACTAGGCATAATACGTGCGAATCGATGTATTCTGAGTGTCTTGTTGTTTTAAAAGTATTGGTACCTTGAATGAATGACAGTTTGACACAACCTTTGCACTCTGTATGGTTAATGGGATCTAATATTTGTCACTAAAACCACAGGGGACTGTCTACATGTCCGTCCCCAGGGGTGGGTAGGTGTTTCGTTGTATCGCTAATAAAGATATATTCTACCAACCTTTGGTGTTTCGGTCTTAACTTAGCACTGCCCTTGACAATCTTGCGTATACGTTTTATCAACATGCTGCGTCTATTATCTGATGAGTTTGAGTGCCTAATTAGCCAAAGTAATCAAGGGTAAATTACTAATCTGTGGACGCTCTCACCAGATTATCACCGGATTAAATTTGACAAAGTCAATAACGAACGCACCAGCAAGGTATAACACAAGTCTTGTGTTATACCTTGCTGGTGCGTTCGTTATTGACTTTGTCAAATTTAATCCGGTGATAATCTGGTGAGAGCGTCCACAGATTAGTAATTTACCCTTGATTACTTTGGCTAATTAGGCACTCAAACTCATCAGATAATAGACGCAGCATGTTGATAAAACGTATACGCAAGATTGTCAAGGGCAGTGCACCAAAGGTTGGTAGAATATATCTTTATTAGCGATACAACGAAACACCTACCCACCCCTGGGGACGGACATGTAGACAACCCCCTGTGCTAAAACTACAAACTCTGATTATCAGTAGTGTACTGAATAATTTATCTTTCCAATGCTTCATAACTAAGTTGTTAAGCATTTAGGCGGCAAAGTATGAATGCATATAGAAATGAGTGTGACAAGCAATCTCTGATCAAACAACCCGTTTGGAATTTCGACGCTTCTGCTTACTCGTCAGTTTATCACCGAAAAGTCAATATGTCAAGTACAGAGTGGTTTGGTAAATGTACGCACCATTTGAGTATAAATATATGTTGTGTAAAAAGTCAAGGACAGCAACGTTTGAAGGCAAGTAATTTCAAATTGTGCAGGACATCACATGTAACAAAAAAGTCAAGGACAGCAACGTTTGAAGGCAAGTAATTTCAAATTGTGCAGGACATCACATGTAACAAAAAAAAGAGAGCCGGGAAAAGAATGGGTAATAAATATTTGTTCCTTGCTCTGAGTGATGACGTAATGCAAATATGGGGCTCCGAGTAGTTCCCTTGCCAGACCTGTTACTAGATGTATAGTGCTTCTTGAATAGGTTATCCAGGCTTCGATGCTGAAATACAACCAAAACATCCAAATGACGATTGAGACATTTACATCTACCTTCAATTTGATGGGAGACCCTGGGGCAACATGAACGATATATGTAGTGCAGTCATTAATTGACGACAGTTGTCGGCGATGTCAAAGCCAGAATGCTTATGGTGTCAGAGTATTGATCCGATTGACCTTTTTCAGATCACCAGTCTGTTCAACCTTTATCAGTACGGATACTGAAATACGGAGGAATTTGAACACCTGCATTTAGTTGGTAGTGTGCACGTAGACAAGTACCGCCAAACCGGAGCCATTAGCATCGTAAAGCGATAAATTTAGAAGTTAAGGCAGATATAAATCGTTTTCAAGCCATTGCCCACTAGATGTCCACTGGGCAACGCAGATCAACACAAACCGTGCGAGCACCTAGTAGTATACCTTGGACCATTGCTCCCCTCTTAAAGTTAGGTGCTTAATCTCCTCCCAAGTTCTATCATCAACCACGGCTTTCCCTCCCTGTACGTACTTTCCGGTGCCCACTGTCGAAAATTTCTCTCGCTTGCTGAAAATAATGAAATTTCTTCCCCACCTACAGTAAATATCGATTTTTTTCTCCCCGCCCGCTGATTAGTTTTGAAATTTGCCAACCCGCTGGAAAACTGCGCACGAACACCTTTCTGTACGAACAGATTAGTTGGCGGCACCTGTGCTGAACTCGTCAGAATTTGAGTTGGAAATATCAGCGGGGTGTACACTTCTGCTTACTCACATAAATTTGTATGAAAAGTCAATATGCTCAATAACAGTTGTTTGGTTGGTGCGCGCATCATTGGAGTATAAAGTGTGTCTTTTGTATAAAGATTCAGACGACAAAGTTTGGAGGCAAGTAATTTCAAATTTGCAGGATAGCACATGTAACGAAAATAGAGAGCCGCTAAAAGAATAAACATCGGTTCCTTGATCCGAATGACGTAATGCACATAAGGAGCCTCCGAGTATAGTTCCCTAGCCAAGTCTGTTAATATAGATGTACAGTGCTTCATGAATACGTTATCCTCGCTTCGATGAAGAAATAAAACGACTGCAAATGACGATTGACACAATGTCTAATATCTTCAATTTGATGGGAGACTCTGGGGCAACATGAACGATATGTGTACTGCAGTCATATATTGAAGACACAGTTGTCGGCGATGTCAGAGCTAGAATGCTCATGGCGACAGAGTATTGATCAGATTGACCTTTTTCAGGTCACCAGTCCGTTCAACCTTTATCAGTACGGATACTGAGATACAGAGGAATTCGAACGCCTGCATTTAGTTGGAAGTGTGCACGCAGATATTTGCCGCCAGACTGGAGCCTTCAACATCGTAAAGCGATAATTTAGGAGTTAAGGCCTACCGCAAATCGTTTTCAACCCTGACTAATTATGATTGCTAGGGGATGTATGAAACTTTACAAATACCTCGTTAAAAATCACAACAAGGAAAGGCTTGACTCAGATAATGCGGAAAGAATTCAAGAAAAACAACAATTTATTTGGTAGGTCGCATAGCTTCACTTGAAATATATAATTAAAGTAACAGCGTGTATTTGTGGCCACTTGCGTGAATATGTATAACTGGGGTAAACGCGATGCGTGGTTCGGGAATCACTTTCAACTCTACTCAGACTCCAGTCAAAAAAGTTTACCGGGAACTACAAATACTTCGTCTGTGAAACAATCAGACATGATAGCCGATTTCAAAAGATCGAGACAATTTTTTCATGAAACGACTTGAGTCTACAGCTTCATTGTAGTGTAATGACGCTCAATACGGAGACGTTTTCCTGTGTCTCGATATTTTGCTCGTGCGCTCTTTGCTGTTTCGAAGTCGGCTGTGGATCTTCGAAAATAACAAAAGCACAATACTTATTTGCATAATTTTTATTTTTCGCTAACACGTACCGGACGATATTGTGCGTGATGTGCATTACAAGACATTCTTGTCATTTATAGTACATTGACCTAATTGATAAAATTTGTTTGAAGGTGCGCTTAGAATAATAGAAATAGTCTTATATTGTTTCAGCCCCTCCAATAACATAAGCGGAACGTTTATAAAATCTATATCCCTTTTATTTGTTTCCAGGAAAATGTAAGAAGTCGCCAACCGCTTTGCAATAAATTACTGTGAGCCTTCTTAAAGTTTCTTATTTATTCTATCACACAAAGTGGATTTATATCTCTTCGTGTCAATATATGAATAACTTATATTTAAAGCGTTATCAATTCGCTCAAGGATATAGCCTTTTGTTATAGGATTAGGCCGGGGTTCTGGTCGGCTTGACTATGGCGAAGCGATCGGAAACTCGGTGAGGGAGGTTGAGCGGGAGAATGCAGCGTTCTAGTCACTTGCGCTCTATACAGTTAGTATCCGCTCTGGTTGTGTTCTCCTTTGTCGTGTTGCAATGAGGGAGAAAGTCTAATTTACACGTCTCTCATTAATACATACTCAATTTGCATATGGCGTATTGATTTCGCTATGTGATGCGGCTTTGAATAATGAAATAATGTTGAGTCGTTCTTAGTTTACACTTTGACTATCACGGAGCAGGTAACGACGCCGAGACGTGCCCTATACTACCATGTGAAAATAACTGACGGTGTTTACAAAATGAGACTTCGTATATATGAATGTGTCTGTGCTCCGGGATTTATTATGATGGTTAGAAACATTGGCAATATTTAGTAAGAAGGTAGGTGTATGCATGCATGTGCGTGTCTACATGTATTCATGATGTCTGTAAGTTAGTTCGTTTGTGTTGTCCGTTCGGGTGGTTTTGTTGTTGTTGTTGTTGTTGTTGTTGATATGACAGTGTTTTGCTCGGCTTCAATTTGAACCTTAAACCGTACTATCTGTTGGTAAACTTTTCGGCAACTCACTGGATGCCTCTTTCACGATGACAGATTTGACTTCAGTGTAAGGAGTATAAAGCGTGTTGTCATGAGAGCATGGGATGGATACACAATATACCTTGTATAAAATAACCTTGTATAATTATAGCTGTCTCCCTGAGTAGTGAAAAACGGCTGAGTATCACAGGTTAATTTTCAAGTTTTAGTTTCCAGCTGCAGCGGCCTGTTTTAATACACCTACTGTTACAATTTAGCAGTTCGTTTTTATTTCTTTCAACGTGGTAGGATTAGCTGTCTCACTGATAGGCATATTATACAAGGGACATCATGGGATGCTAATCAAACGAAAAGGAGTTCAGAAGAATCTATACACTGTTCTACATGTCAGGTTTCATTGAGATATAATAAATAACGCGCTGCTTATTGTTCATCATAAGCTTATGGTCACTGAAATCGACAAATACATGTCTATCCCATCTGTGCTTCATTAGCATATGGTTTTTATACCTGAGTCGTATACGACAGATTGTTGTAACATTTATTAAATATTGGTTGAAAACGGTAAATTATTTACTGAAGTAATGTACTTACAATTTGTTCGTTCTTCTCTCAACGTAGTGGATTCCTAAGACATTCGATGGGAAAAAGCAAAGGAAAACATAATGAGCAAGGTATCAACAGTGTCAAACAGAATTTAAATGGTGACCAAGGATCACGCATATACACGAACCCATAACACAAAATTTGAGTGAATATGCTCTATAATATAAATAGAACGAGACATGGAAATTGAATTAGGTTTATCACATGAAATTTCGTCCCTCACAGATTATAAATAAAGCGACTGGGTGCAATGCATATATTGTTCAGTGGTCGTGCATTTGTCTAATAATTTACTCGCTTTTCTTACAGTTTTGGTGTCGCTGATTATTTTGATTTTGGTCGATGATTTACAGTTTCGATGACGTGTTATGCCAATAATCTTCACACCATGGGACGTGTTGACCGTTTTGACTACGTCTTATGCCCGTACTCACCACATCATTGAACACGCTCGACGTTCTAAATTTAACATCTATTTATTGCAAAATGATAAGAAGACAACGACAGGCCCCAAAATGCCTCGAACCGCTATTTTGGTGAAGTGACAGACGTCAGTCATACATTTCTTGGAAGAATAGAATAACGAATATATCAGTGACAACTCAATTCTAATGAGTTACTGATAACATATATACCATGGACACTCCAGCTAAGTTTTAACTATTTCTATATCCTACGAAAATATGCATCATCCTTCGATTTAGGAAAAAGCTCTGATGCATCATCAACGCGATAGGCATTTCATCTTGCAAATATAAATGATCAAGATTTTAGCAGTTTTATATGTTTATTGGAAACTTTTAATTGCTTCGAAAAATTGTTGTCAATAACAAAAATGTTAAAATATGCGATGTATATGGTTTTACAAGTCAATATTCAAGTCAATATTCTATTGATGGCTCTACTCGCTATTACTTTGTCTCTCAGAATTTATCGTGCACTAAACAAATGACTTTTTACAATTTATTCTTCTTTAACAATTGATCGATACACACAAACTACAGCAGGGTCTTAATTTTACGTGCTTTGAACTCGGGCGAATACATACTGGTAACTCATCCTAAATGTTTCGTTTGATATCAATATCGTTACTTTGCATCAATGACGAATCGACAGATTTTTAAAGCAAGAAAACTATCGGCAGATTTCTTTACATGCCTGTAACAGGGTCTGATCAGTACCTGTACGGTCCCTATGAAATAACATCTGTTACAGGACCTGTAAAATTGGTTAGATATCAGGGATGTATGAATAGGTCTGTATCAGGCCTTGTACAGTGATGTAATTTCTGAGTGTATCGAGTGCTGTGACCACATAACTGAAATACTGATGTACAAACAGTGGTGCGTCAGTGTTAAATTTACAGGGCCTGTTACAGGGTCTGGGAATTTATTAGATTTCCGGGCTGCATATTTTTCAGAAAAAGGGGCCAATTTTGATACAGACATAATTGTGTGCACATTAAAAAATATTGACCGTGTTACAGGTCTGTATTCACATTGTTGTGTACAGTCCTGTAAATACAGTGATGGGACAGGCAGAAATTTTAGGTCCTGTCAAATCACTGTGTCTACAGCACTGTATATAGCCATGTCATCACAGCACTGGCCACAGACCAGTCAATCAGCCCCTCTGTCACAGCAATAGGACGTTTTTGCTGATACAGGTCTGTACCTAAGGGTTGTATCAGTATCTGTAAAGTGTCGGTCACATGGGCAAATGTTGTTTTGCTCGGCAGTTTAACAGCATTGCAATTATCAAGGCCGCATGATTGAGTTGTGAAGAGTGCGTTGGTGTTAAAAATTTGCCTGGGCTTTTACACCCGATGTTGCCCCTATGAGTGTGATAAGCACAACCCTGTTAACAATCTCTAATCATACTTTTGAATTATTTCATGTCTACCTACTCGTAGCCAGGTAACCTACAGGTGAATGAAAAGTCGATGCGCTTATTTACAGAGTTCTTTTCTTAAAGTTGTATAAAACGTGAAAGACAATAAATTTCAAGGATATAGTGCCTTCAAAACCACAAATTACTTATATATCAAAAATACTCCTTGCCCCGAATAACGTTATTCACATGTAAGGCTGACAGGCTTTTCATCTAACACAGTCTGTACATGAATTCATTTTTACGACGTCATTGCACAACTCTCCTATTCACATTGAAATCCGGGTGGTGACACTGCTCAATTAAGTATTCACAATGATGACTTTATGGTTTACTTGTTTTCTTTTAATTTGATGGAAGACATTGCAGAACATAGATTAATGCAGTTTAGCTGATAACTGTTGTGGCGACTGTCAGAATGGAGCCGAACTGTTTGTCTCGATTGACCTTATCCAGGTCACCTTTTAGTTCAGCCTTTATCAGTACTGACGCTGCGATACAGAGGAATTCGGACACCTGCATTCAGACCCTGGTCTATGTCGATAAGTACCACAGGACTGGAGACATGTCACTGTAAAGCCATAAATCGTGGAGCTAACGCCTGGCAAACGTAATTATGCAAGCCTGACGGCTTATGACAGTTACGACTTTACATTAAATTTGATATTTGTAAACAATCGTAGAGGTGATAAATATTACAGAACGTTTTGGAAAAGGGATTATAGAAACATTATGGTTAGTTGGTAGCTTGCATTGATTTGGTTCAAGTCTGTGACTAATGCCATTTCTCGTGTATTTGTGAAAAAAACTGCAGAGCGTGAAAATGTATGGAAGAGGCGGACGCAATACATGAATCTAAGACTAATAATTTCCGTTATTTTAGGTCCCGCTGCGCAAACTACACTCTAATAAGTTTGGTGGGAATTATGTAACAATAATAACTGTATTTACGAAAGACAACAAATAGTTGGTATTTTCTGTGTGAAATGCGTTGATATACGTGACAATCAATTTCCTATGATCAAGATGTACTTTTGTGTTTACCGAACAAAACTGAATCTCCACCATGTATAAAAGATGCTCCCCGTGGCGACTGCTATCAAAGTCTCAACGTTTTGCAGGTGTCTGCTTTGATTGTAGTTTTTACTCGACTCTTTAGATTGTTGGAAAAAACTAAAACTCTGCATTTTAGTCTGGCTATACTCATTTCAGGAAATTCATAAAGATGCTAATTGGCTATGATATTTTAAAACTTTGTATGAAAGACGTCTGTTTTCTAGAAACAACATGCAATGCAACAGAAAGAAGTTGTGAAGAGACAGCAAGACAGAATACGTACGTCACAACCTGAAGTCAATAAGACAGACTGGTGCAAATTGAGCATGATAATTTGTGGAAGCTAATGTTTACGTTTATGAGTGAAAACCATATTAATGCATGAAGACGATAACGTGTATAAAGTAAACATTGGGTCACCTGATCTTGGAAAATATTCAATATCGCTTCGCTGTAAACATTGCAAGACTGATATACATTGTCTATTCAATCCGATTTCATGGCCCTTATGTTTTAAGAGTTTAACTCCGTACACGAATTAATTCCCATTGACTGCGTTGTAGTTTCAGATTATGTCTGTTTTAAGGTGGTCAACTTATATAGTCTTGTTAATACTTAACTTTGTCAGAGCTATGTTGCCTCGGACTCTATCGAATGATGCTAATACACTTATCCGGAAGAAGCACTACAGACGCTAATGTAATACCGAGCCACCATCCTCGTATTTACACATTCTATCACCACTAGAGCCAGAGAGATGAAATCACACTGATGACAATGATGTTCGTTATGATGATAATGATGATACTGCAGTGGTGATGATTTTGAAAAGGATGGAATGACGAAAACGTGCAGGGGCAGATTGAAAGATTGATAGCAAGGTTGAATAACAGGTTGTAATTGTTTTTATGTTAAACTGTACCACATGTTGAGTAAACGGTTGAACAAAACTCCAATAGAGTCAAACCCGCTGTTGCACAATGGCAACTACGGAAGGTTAAGGCCAATATCGAAAACCTAGTCCACGGCTAACATGAATATATCGTTGAGTCATATTTAAGTGGGCGAACATGGTCCGTATGAATTTTTTGCAAGTATACCTACATTTAGAGTCAAGATCTAATTTTAGCGAGACCTTCCCGAAATAAAAAAAGACTCGATAACATATTTCATACGATCCGCTAAGCAGATAAGATACTATATAAAACAAATATCACAAACAAAATTACCACGCACGTCGCCGTTATATACTGCAATAACGAAGTTAATAATTAACCAAAGCTTCTGTCACGAGTTCTGCAACTCCGAGACAGTTGAGTTCTATACGTGTCTTTCTTTCCGACCTTTCTCGGTTATCCTTGATCAGTGTTACGTCAACCCATTAGACGTCAGGTATCTTTGACTTTGATTGGCTCAGAACCAGAGTTGGCATGGCAAGCTCTGACGTAAGACCC
Organism: Ptychodera flava; assembly: GCF_041260155.1. Taxonomy (NCBI): domain Eukaryota; kingdom Metazoa; phylum Hemichordata; class Enteropneusta; family Ptychoderidae; genus Ptychodera; species Ptychodera flava. The sequence goes on from NC_091930.1 coordinate 30,962,292, forward strand.
AGTACTTCTGGCAGCAAAGGTGGTGTACCTGCTAAACGCCCAGGTGGTAATGGCGGCCGACGTGGCAGTACAATGGCAACGAACACCAAAAGGTAAATAATTATACAGACGTCCATTTGTAAGCAAGCCAATGCACCGTTCATAGCGTGACAAACAACCCGTACTTTAGTACAGGTTGTTAAACGATCGCAGGAGAAAATTCCTACGATAACAGTACGGCTGTGAAAAATACATACAACACTCTTGCACTTTAAAGGTATATAGACTGATCAACACTACAATAAGTGTGCCAAGCAATGTAACGGCCCTATGTCAGGTGACACGGAGGATACCTCGACATTGCCACCATAGGCATTATCGGATAATATTATCTAAGTAATCTAAGTTAGAGTCTAATATTAGACGAGTGGGGAAGAGGCAGATGCCCGACATGCTGTTTTATCGGATAATATCCGATAAAATCGATAATATCGTCTAAAATCTAAGTTAGAGTCTAATATTAGACGAGTGGGGAAAAGGCAGATGCCAGACATGCTGTTTTATCGGATAATATCCGATAAAATCGATAATATCTTCTAAAATCTAAGTTAGAGTCTAATATTAGACAGGTGACGACGTGGCTAATGCCCGACATGCTGTTTATCGGATAATATCGAAGAAAATCGATAAAATCGTCTAACTTCCAAGTTAGAGTCTAATATTAGACTAGTGGGAAGAGGCAGATACCATAAAACTGCATGTGGAGCATCTGCCTCTTCCCCACTCGTCTAATATTAGACTCTAACTTAGATTTTAGACGATATTATCGATTTTATCGGATATTATACTATAAAACGGCATGTCGGGCATCTGCCTCTTCCCCACTTGTCTAATATTAGACTTTAACTTAGATGTCAGTGTCTAATATTAGACGAGTGAGATATAGCTGATGCCCGACATGCTATTTTATCGGATATTATCGGATAAAATCGATAATATCGTCTAAAATCTCAGTTAGAGTCTAATATTAGACTAGTGGGGAAGAGGCAGATGCCCGACATGCTGTTTTATCGGATAATATCCGATAAAATCGATAATATCGTCTAAAATCTAAGAGTCTCATGTTAGAAGCAGATGGGTGGAAAATTCTAAAAACGCTGTTTTATCGGATAATGTCGATAATATTATCCCTATTAGATCACTTTGGTCTCATGTTCATGGAACTCTCTAACTTAGACTTTTTAGACAATATTATCCGAAAATAAAGAAAAACCCTATGTCGCGCCTTTATGGTGACACGGGTTCCCTCTATACCTCGATATGAAGAGAACATGAGTGTCAGATGTGACCCACTTACTACATTATTTCAATGCCAATGATCCTAATATATGAGCATGACCAAGAGTCTCAAGGAGATAAAATCCTCTGCAGTTTGTGTGCAATCGTCAAATTAAATCAAAATCTAGGATCATTGTAGTCCTAGGGAAAAGTTAAAAATTTAGAAAGGACGCCATTTTCATTTAACATGGACAATCAGATTGGCAGATTAGTTCGTGTATTCATGTGACCTATTCAGTGATTGTTGGCTTATTTAAATAATACCGTTGTTCAACAGACTCATAAAAAGTCGCTTGATGCATTGATCGATCCCTAAAATGCGTATTAGCGTATTCAGTTGTGATACTTCATACCCTTCCGAGCTAAGAAACCTTTGAAACTCTATGTGAATTGTTTTAACAAGCAAAACTATGTAACACATGCACGTCTCTGGGGTCATTCTATGTGCTGGAGCGGAAAAAGTGATAAGACCCTCGTTATTATCTCGCTGTAAAGTATTCAAGTTCGTGACCGTTAAAAGGAGACTGTGTCAGTGTGACTAATCGCATTCAAAATATGCGAATTTTCGTCATTCAGAAAACAGGTCTGTGGTAAGTAATTTGTAACGGCTTAGTAGCTCCGTTACTTTTAAAACACAAGGCAAAGGGGTTTTGATTAAGAAACACGCCAAGGAGAATAACGATGCATTTAAAATTTACACGAAACACAGTTTATCTACACCAACCAACTGTAATAAAACTGTTTTTGTTCAAAGGAGTATGGCAAAGAAGGCTGTAATCGTATGTGATCGATGGGGACCGTTAATTCATGGTGGAATCACCGACTGTGTTCATCAGGTAATCAGACTACTCCAGAATATGGGGATATCTGTCCATTGTACCGCTCTAAAAGCAACAGAAGAAGAGGAACGTGAAGCTGAGGAACTTGGTGTCACGCTTCAGCTTCCGACAAAAACAGGCGTATTTGAATTTCGAGAGCCTCATCGTGATTGGTTGTTGTACCACAACATACACTATCCAAAGCTGGAAGAACTAGCAAATGTGAAGTTCGTGTTTGGTTTCAGTGCGTTCACCTCAGAAGCAGCCTTTCATATCACGTGTAAAGTGTTTCCAACGGCGTCCTGTTATCTGTTCCCAACGGCGTCCTGTTATCTGTTCAATCTCTTTGATGAAGATGACATAACGCCTTTGATTGTCGGCTGTAGTAAGGAAGAAGTGGAATTTCGTAAGAAAATTATGTCAGATGAATTTAAGAATGCAAAGTGTTCATTTTCAGTTGGAGAAAGAGTTTACGCAAAGTATAGGCGACATTATAGTGACTCCAACCAACAGCTGCTCTCCCCAACGGTGTTCGAAGAATACTTATCTCTTTCGATATCAGAAAAGTTACCAATTCTTGAACACGAGGCATTCCAAATTCTATCCATCGTCCAAGAATACGAATTCGAAGATCCCAAGAAACTTGAAGTCATCATCAGTGCCATAAACACAGTCGCTGAAAACTTTGACCAGTTTGACGAAACGCCACCGGCATGGAAAATTATAGGAATACCACCAAGTAAGGAGGAGGAAATCGTGAAAAAGCTGACGAGCAGTCCTGCTTTGACGATCACGCCTACTTACGTTAACACGACTGAGGAATTTAATCGCCATCTGTTTTCTTCTCATCTTGTGCTCATTCCGCCTTCATCAACGAGTTATGCAAACCTCACTCTGGCAGCTATGTGCGCAGCGATACCCGTTGTCTTCCCCCGAAGATCCCACAGTCACGAGATAGTAAACAAACACATTGGTACTATCGAAGCACGAGAATGTGCCATAGACATGGATAGGGATCCGGCAAAGCTGGCAAAACAAATCACGTCAATCATACGGAAAAACCCAACGGCATTGCAGCGCGCAAGAAATATAAAACAGCACATCATAGAAAAGGTTGCTGGTGATCTACGAGGCGTCAATGAAGCTTTCATTTCAACCTTAACCACTGATATGCAAGACACCTCTGAAAAGAATGAAACCGCAAGGGAAACAAAATCTTCTGTTGAGCAAACAGGTAAGCATACAGAAGTAGGACTTTTGAGTGAATGAGTATGTAAGTGAGAGTGTGTTATATAAGCGTGCACGTGTAAATGTGCGTAGATTTTTAAATTAGATGCAATATTTGAGGCAAAGGAGAAAGACAAAAATCATATAATTAGACAAGCAAACACATGGGGAAACCAAGAAAAAGACAATGACTGAAAAGAAATTTACAGATACAGACAATATAGTTCGACAGTCACCATCACGTCAATATTTATACAATCTCCTCCAAAACAGATCTTAAGCCGTCAACAGTGGAACACGTACCAGGAACAGCAGGCGATACAGGCAGTATTACTAGTACGTCCGGCAGTCACGAAAGTAAAGGTAAGATACAAAAGAAGACGACCTTTCATCTAACATGGTGACATGATAAGAACACTTACACCCTCCATATTTTCAAACTAAGTAGATATTGTTCTTGTCTTTTCGTTTTTGACTTCAAAAATAACGCTCTTCTAATCACCATTACCAATTAATTGTTTTGAACTTCCTCGCCATGGGTATTCTACATGTTCAGTTGAGCATTGCTATTACTGTATTCCAAGAACAAGGCTTACAGTCACACAACACAACATTAAATACGCAGCAATCAAACATTGGCATTCTCTGCCATCTCAATTTAAGCAAATAACGTGTAGACAAAGATTTAAAGTGGAATTTAGAAGCTATTTAATAAACACGGAATAATTTGTACCTTTCTCTTGATTCATTTATCTATTTTATTGTATTTTTCATTGTCTCTTTATATTTCAAACATGTTTTTGGTCCTTAATCAAGCTCTGTATTGCATCATCGATTACTGATAGACCAGGGACTCGACTTGTCCTTGTAGACTATTTCTATGGTCTAACCAGATAAAGTTATATTTTCACTGTAATACATCCTTTGTTAGTGTTCTCCTGTATTTGTACCTTTATCTGGTTCAATAAACAATTATTATGATTATTATACCTGTAAAGTATATAAACCAATAAAATGCCATTAAAATATCTGACCCATTAATATTATTCACATCGTCAATCTATTATCTAATCCGAAAACTATGATTTTAATCCTTTCCAAAGAAACATAAACTATGTATATAGAAGTGTACAGATGTCCTCGCGGAAAATTACATTGTTTTATGCTAAAAGCAGAGCGTTATGAATAATAACACAATTTACTTCAAGTAAAAAGTAATAATACCTGTTACTTAAAGTTATATGCTTCCGACAATTATCAGAAAGATCTGTCTGAAGATTGCACGATGCACAGACTTAAGTAACATATATTATTACTTTTACTTGACGTAATTTGTGTTATATGCATATATATATATATATATATATATATATATATATATATATATATATATATATATATATATATATATATATATACGAATATTTCGAACGAGTATGACGTCATCAAAAACGAAGGCTAATCGAGCATAGCAGCACCAAACATTTAAGCTTTCGCAATGAAAATCGTTTGCTTTATTTCAATGTGAGAAGAAGACTGATTTTCATCGTTGGAGCATTTATATATTGGAATCAGTTGCATGTTGTTTGTGGAAATTTCTTATGCATAAATGTGAAAAAACAGTGTTTCCTTTGTACCACATGTAATCTGATCGGTTTTAAAGCCTGAAAATCCCACATTGAAAAGAGCCCACTTGCTTTTTGTAAAATGGTGACTATGTGGCCTAGAACAACATCAATAAGTTACCAACTAATCGTAATTAGCGTACAATGTTCGATATACAAGGTATGCAATAATAGAAAGCCTTCCCCCTGTTTTCCAACAGGTGGAAGAGAAACAAGGACAGAAATTAAAGGAAGATCGACATCATACGAGCGAGAGTACACTGGCAATGTTAAATCAGACAAAGGAGAATCAACTGAACCGATAGAGAAAGGTAAAATTGTTTGTCTTTCTGTGTGTCCTCATATATATTATATATATATATATATATATATATATATATATATATATATATATATATATATATATATATATATAATATATATATATATATATATATATATATACCAAAACTTGTTTGTATCTTCTCAGAGGGGTAAAGTGCTAGATGCAGGATGCAGAGCAATATTACAATAAATATGAGATCACATCAAGTATGTTTGGTACCTATTACTCGAGTTTCACGCATACACGCGATCGTCAGATAGGTAGATTTTATTGTGTGAAATTTGCTTCAGGTGCTTACATATAAGTGTCAGGTTGGGTCAACCATTTGTTGTTGTGGGTTGGATTGAAATTTGACAAGTAAAATTTGTTTTCGTGTCAAATTTTACTTGTCAAATTTCAATCCAACCCACAACACCAAATGGTTTGACCCAACTGACACTTATATGTAAGCACCTGAAGCAAATTTCACACAATAAAATCTACCTATCTGACGATCGCGTGTATGCGTGAAACTCGAGTAATAGGTACCAAACATACTTGATGTGATCTCATATTTATTGTATATATATATATATATATATATATATATATATATATATATATATATATATATATATATATATATATATATATATATATATATATATATATATATATATATATATATATATATATATATACAAAGGTTCGCTGTCGTATTATGTTTGCAGGATACAGGTTTGCAGTTGCAAGTTTGCAGGATGCATAAAAGTTAACAATCATATCATTACGTTGTACTTTAAGTAATTCGAATTCTACTTGAACTGTGAGGGCGGTGTGGATGATGGTGACCATAGAATGAATAACAGTTGTCACAGATTGAAAACTGTTGTTGATGGATATTCTAAATAACTTATAAAAATGAATCTGCAGTAGAAATCTTTATGAACTTTGAGGGCAGTATTGATGATAGTAACCACTGAATGAATGACAGCTGCCAGTTTAGAAACTGACGGCCACTGTGATGGATATCTGCAGTTGAAATTCTTCTTGAACTGTCAGGGTAGTGTCGATGATCGGAACAACAGAATGAATAACTGCTGCCACAATTTGAAAGCGATAGTGATTCTGACATATATATTCTCATTAACCTTTGTGCACATGAAATTCCAATGGACTGTGAGGGCAGTATTAACAACGGTGACAACAGAATGGATGAGAACTGCCAAGTGTTTGACAAAGAACCTATTTACTTATTTGTATAGATGTTTGCAAAGTTTCAGAAACAGCAGCAACCTTTTCCTTCGAAAGGTTGAACGCTGTGCTGCATAATATTTTCGAACTGTTCAGTTGTTCAGTCTATGTTGCTGTCATAAATATAAATATTTTCAACAGGCGAAAAGGATGTGAAGAAATCTAAAAGATGGTCAAGAATTTTTCCTCTTCGCCTGCTTTGGTCAAAGAAAAACAAGAGGAGGCGCCTGCCAGGTAAGCAAATTGAAGATGTTAATGTTATTTCAAATATTACAAAACAACATTAAAAACAAGCTAGACCTTTCGAGACTAGAGAAATACATTAAAAAATAGCGTAATGAATATGTCGACTTGTGTATACAGACAAAATGCTTGATATGCGCTTAGCATACTTACGTACATCTTTGTATATGGAACATTCCAATACGTTGATATGCGTAGCTTATTTCTATGCAGATCATGAGTATACGTAATGCAGATCTTTGCACACTAAGTGTACACTGTAATTTTGCATTTTATTAGTATACGTACGTGTATACTTAACGTATTTGACACATGTACAGAATCAGTATATGTGTATATATTGTTGTATATCAAGCATTTTGCCAAGTTACATGTGCTTATTCTATAAATTCAATTTGCCTGATGTAATTAATAATAAAAGTCAAGATTTATTTATAAATAACATATTTAATAAACGTAAAGTTCGATTGTGAAACTTTATGCAATTAAAACAATGTATGGAATTCTCTTGACTACATTAAATCTGTAACTTAAATTCATTTGTACTACAGGTCAATATACATTGTATTGTCATCACTGCCCTCGGAACTCAAGGGCTGCCTTGGCAACATTGTTTTAAATCAATATGTTTAATTTTGAAACATGCAACACAACAGTTATAAGTGCCTATTGTAAAATGAGTGTGTCGAAGCTAAGTTTGAGATCACTCTTGTTTGCTTTTTCAGGCCAGATTGAAATAAAGGTGAGACCAGACGGCGTTATTCCGCAGGAAGGGATAAAAGTGAGAGATGTTACTGCTGCCTTCTACTCCAACGACCGAACAAAGTACAATGCAGAGCTGGTAGGGAAACAACTCGATCAACGCCGGAGTGGTATAAGTTTAAATCATATAGGTAAAAGCAGCATTTCCTATATCATAGATTGCCAGTCATTGGAAGCCCTGGAGTCGTTGATGGGTGACTATTCAAGTGGAAGTCTTCACAGGATGGTAAAGAGTACATTCCTGTCCGAGAGCCTGCTGGATGAAATTGGAGCTCTATACCTGTCATTAGGAACATCAATAGACTATGAAGAGTATCTGCTATGTCGGGAAGAATTAGCTGACACCGAAGGTATGTTCATGTGGCAAAGACGCATACAAGTATGGTTTGGTAGATAGGCGAGTAAATCTTTTGTGATATAGAGGAACACTTCGATCGAGATTTGGGTAACTATCTTTCGCCGCCTTTGTGCATGGGGCATTTTTTAATGTTGTCTGATATTTAAATGTGGGGATTAGTGTTGTTAATAAAATAGTCTAGCTCTTACTTTATAGACTATCGTATTGTGGACTGATATATCGATAGAAAAAAACTATGAAATAATTTTCTTCACATTTTATGACTTCGATAGAAATATACCTCTTTATAAGGCTAAGATGCTGTACCTCAATTTCTTTTGGCATTTTAGATATACTATTGACCAAACTGAATAAATTATGTTACCAATTATTCTAAAGGGTGATCAATTACAATTTTACCATACAAATTTTGGCATCCATTGTATTTTGTTCACCATAAGTTCAATAGTAGCCTTGCCCTAGTGATAAACTCGTCCTTGATATTTCAAAAAGGATGGTAATTTGTGTCGAAATACATGATTAGCACATGGCAATCCTCTCATTGTACTTTGCAGGTTTAAGTTCACCATGAAACATCATGGTTTTGATTATGTCATTAGATTTGTTATCATGAATTATTACACCTCACTCATTCAGCGTGCACTGCCATTGGTTAAACACGACTCACGTGACATGTAAAAGAACGTGATGATGCCCTCTGCGAATGTGATGATGCCCTCTGCGAATTGATGATGCCCTCTGCATTTGATATTACATGGATGACGTCATTTTACTTACTGCGCATCCTTTCTGCGCAAAACAAATTGTCGTTCGCTTGTTGTACTTTGCAGTTGGCAACTTATGGCTACGAAACGTCATGCAGAGCTGTCACCGGCACAGTTAGACGGTATTTTGATGCAAGTAGCCTAAACAGCAAACGAACGAAAATGGCAACAAGGAATGCAATTTTTTTTGTTCAGCGACTATGCAAGCAACAAATTTGGATACGCCACCGAGGAGATCGGCAAACTTTAGCGGCAACCCTAGACTCGGCACTGACAACATTTTACGCTGAGGTCCGGACTCGGAAGGCGAACTGTACTCGAAGAAGTCTTTATGTTTTTGTTTCTTTGCATGTTTGCTTGTTCGGTGTAATAAAAATAATAACACATGAGAGCTTGGGCAATATCACGATTTTTTGCCTGCCCTCGGGCTGGTGGTCATGATCGAAATACTGATGATGCCCTCGCCTACGGCTCGGGCATCATCAATATTTCGATCATGACCACCATCCCTTGGGCAGGCAATAAATCGTGATCTTGCCCTCGCTCTCATGTGTTATTATTTAACCATTATCTTTTATATCTGTTGTCAGGTGAAAATCTATACCAACTGTCTGTTGAAGCCATCGAAGAGATGAATGAGAAAATCGAATCCGATGTTCTGAGAAAAAGGGCCGCTGTCACAATAGGGCAGGTAAAGACTAGAGAGAAAGCTAGAGACAGAGATATTCTGAGGGGAATGTCAGAGGAACGAGAGAAAGGTAGAACATCTGAACTCGATGAACTTATAAATGAATGGATCCAGATAAAGAAAGAATTACAAGAGCTGAATAGCACTCATTCTGAACTGGTATTTGATCGACAAGAGTTCGTCCGAAAGACAGGGGCCATAGTCGATGAAACAGATATTCCCCTAGACATGAAGCAAGAATTAATGATGGCATTCCTGAAGTCCCTGCCTTTAGGTCCCGATAAGACTGGCAAGCCTGGTCAACAACTGGTGATAGAGGGCGATGTACTCATGGAGTATGTTGAGAACATCGTTCATGACTTTGACATTCCTATCAAAGGGAAACAAGACATGATAGAGCGATTCAGGAAGTTAGTACGGGAAAAGTCGGCGAAGGCGACCGCCAAAGCCAGTCTGACTGCAAAACAAGAGGATCTACAGGAGCGTATCCAGGCAATCGTTGATGACGCTGACATTCCCGATGAACAGAAGGAAGTCTATCGTCAGTTGAGGCAGGTCGAAAGAGGTAGGTAGAGCCATATAGCAATGATATGTTTGGAAATGTAAACCATTGTACCTCGCTCTATTCCTTCAACACTGAAAACTTAAAAAAAACTTAATATCGATGTGTATGCAAGAGGAGGGATAAAAATTGCCAGTTAATGTTTATTGTAACCATCCTACGGGTTTTTAGATTATCAAAAATACTGATTAATTGAGTAAAAGATTAATTGCAGTCAAGTTGTCCTACCAAGCAAATCAGTTTGTATTATACAACACAATCATTGTATCATTTTCATGTGTGTCAATGTGCTTACTGCAACTAAACCCTAAAAAATGATAAAATTTGTTTTGTAAAAATACCGTTTCTTTGCACAGGAGCAACATTGCAAGTATATCACATTGTCCAATGTTTTAATGTTCAATTCTATAGAATTTTTTTTTATCTTGGGATCATTACACTCAGTGCTCTGATAAGCTTTGATTTCATATTAAGTAAAAGATTGGAATTTAGTACACACCATAAAATATTGTCTCAACTTTAATAATGAAAAGGACTATCTAAGACGAATATCTATAAATTAAATTAGTTTTAAGATCCCACGCATTTTATTTCCACTGAATTTAATTCAGTGAAATTAACAAAAACATACAGATCTCGAAACATAAAGGGGAGAGAAAGTTACACTGTAAGATACTTATTAACTTGACATTACATCAAAGATGAACTGTTGTTCTAAAATCTTTTTTATCAGTTTCACATAATTAAATTTCAGACTTTGGTTTGACATGTTCACTTGCAACAAACTTTTTATGGATTGAGATGAATCTTCCTTCAAAATCACTATAAATGAGGTGATTCTGTAGTTATTTTTAAAGTAGACAGAAAAACTTTGAAAAGCAGACAGTCAGGCACACATTTATCAATGCATGCATGCTTCAATGCATATGTACATAAATATATACAGAAAGACTGACAGACACACATGGACATGCAGATAGATAGACACAAACGTGCATTCATGCACACAACATACATACATACATACATACATACATACATACATACATACATACATACATACATACATACATACACATACATATATATCTACACACGCAAGCATGCATGCATGCATGCATGCACACATACATACATACATGATATATACACACACATACATACACACACGCACGCAATGCATGCATACATATGTACACATACATACATACACACACACATGTATGTATATATATATATATATATATATATATATATATATATACAAACTTACATATTTACATACATACATACATACATACAAACGCACGCATGCATGCATACTGCATACATAAATACACACATACATACATACATACATACATACATACATACATACATACACACATACATACATACATACATACATACATACATACATACATACATACATACATACATACATACATACATACATACATACATACATACATACATACATACATACATACATACATACATACATACACACATACATACACACATACATACATACATACATACAGACATACATACATACATACATACATACATACATACATACATACATACATACACACACACATGCATGTAAGCATACATACATAAATACATAGAAACAAACAGACACACACACACACACACATATATATATATATATATATATATATATATATATATACATACATAGATACATGTATACATACACATACTGTACATACATACGCACGCACGCACGCACGCATGCGTACTACATACATAAATACATACATACATACACATATACATACACATAGACTCATACATGTATGCATACATACATATATACATACATACATACATGCATGCATACATACATATATATACACACACGCATTCATGCTTTCATACATACACACACACACATGCATGCACGCATGCAAGCATACATACATACATACATATATACAGACATACATACATACATACATACATACATACATACATACATACATACATACATACATACATACATACATACACCCTTACAAAAATATCCTATACCAGTCCTATAGGGTAGAGGCATGTAGGGTCTTATAGGACATCAGGCAGTAGTAGTCTTACAGGATTTTGGAACGCAGTCTTACAGGGAACCCTATAGGGAGCCCTATAGGGGGTCTTATAGGGAACCCTATAGGGGGTCTTATAGGGGCCCTATAGGGGGTCTTATAGGGAACCCTATAGTGGTCTTACAGGGAGCCCTATAGGGGGTCTTGTAGGCAGCCCTATAGGGGGTCTTATAGGGAACCCTATAGGGGGTCTTGTAGGCAGCCCTATAGGGTACAGAATATGCTTTACATATTGTTATCATACTTTCTAAGAGATTGAACTCGCACAAGGCAAACAAACTTCTGTAAAAGAGTGCAGAAATTTTGTTAAGTAAGGAATAACTCCTTCTGATTTTGCTATTGGTACCAAATGCAATGAATAACTGCAAAACTCACAAAAAGTCAGTCAACTTACAAAACAAGTAATTATAAACATGTAGTTTATTTCTAAAGGAATTAAGATTAACAATCAATCAAACAGAAATCAATGCAACATACAGGGACTACAAAATATAAAGCAACCTACACATATGAATGCAAGGCCTACCTTTGACTTGTCACCTCAGCCAAGTGCATTGTTAACTGAATAGATGTGTATCTTAACTCCCGTAATTAAGAGGTCAGTTCAGTTAATGCTGCAATGTCATTCTTACAGTTGTGACATATTATTGAGCTCCCTTCTCCATAACACTGTTAGAATCTTGGTAATGGACCTTGGATCCTAATGTTCCATGCAAATTGGAGTTGAACTTTAGTACTTTACATTAACAGGAGCCATGCATGTTCACTGATGCACTGCCTCAAGTGCAATGAATAATGCGTGGCTGTACTATTATGTAATCGCCCATTGTAAATGCAGGAAACTATTTACATAACAAAGCAAAGGCACAGGTCAGCTCACTTGACCTTGGATCTAACAAAGAGAGTCTTTGTCTGTGTACAGCCATGACATGTACAAACGGCAAAAGGAATATGGTATGTTCCTGGCATGTGTGTGTAAATAGAAATAGCTTTTGAGAAAGGGTATATGAGAATATGTGAAATTCTACAGACTATTTTCGTAAGGGAATAATTATAAACATTACTCAAACATTACTTGTTCAGTTTTAGAGTCCTAAAAGTCAGGCAGAATCACCTTGTAGGTGTCCCATAGGGCACAAATATGAGCCTATAGGACTAGTACGAACCCATAAGACATGACACATAAATCCTACAGCACAGGCGTTGTCCTATAGGACGAGTGCTATAGGATGGAGGTAGCCCTATAGGACTCCTGCAGGGATCCTTGGTCCTACAGGGATCCTGTAGGACTTTTTTGTAAGGGTACACACATGTATGCATGCATGCATGCATACATACACACACGCACGCATACATGCATGCACATACTCTCACACACACACACACCCATAAATATATATATATTATATATATATATATATATATATATATATATATATATATATATAGATAGATAGATAGATAGATAGACACATACACACATACACATACATACATACATACACGCATGCATGCATGCATGCATACTACATACATAAATACATACACACATACACATACAAATCCAGTCCATATATACTCAAAGTATGAGGATAATACACAAAAAAGAAAAAAAAAGATAACAATGGTAACAATGTCTTGACTTAAACATGAAAACACTAAACAAACATAAATTCAGAAACAAATCTAACAAGGTCACTGCCAGTATGTAGCATCACTTATTTAGCAAGCCAAAGTGAATATTCAAAAGTTTATTAGGTTTAGTGAAATTGATTGCATCAACAGATAATCTGTGAGACAGCTGTTTTTCAAAGATTCTTATTTTCATGAATCGACATCACCTAATCCATAGGAAGATAAAAGCCACATGTAAAGCATGACAAAACATGAGAGAAGTACTCCTTCAGAAAACGCGTATTAAAGGGAACAAATCTTTATAAAGATACATCTTTCAACCTAAAACTAATGTTTGAAACCATTTTACAAAAGATAACAGCATTTATCAAACTGTATATATATGCAAATTTTAACTAATCAGAATTATACTGACTCCAACTTTAATGAAATTTTGAAAGTGATCTGAATATTTGCAACATTTCATGAATTTTCTAAACTGCATGCTCAAGACTCTTAACTCAGTCCCTTACCCGAACAACAAATTATGCATTTAATAAACATATGTGTTCCAGTATATCTTCATAACAATCAGCGATATTACAACATTAACACAGCAGGGCTTGATGTGGTCATGTCACATTTAATCAGCTGCATGCTGTCAGTTACGGAACACACCACGGCCACTGATCTATACACGCCAGAGAAATATATAAACAAATCACCACATTTTGCAATGTCAATGCCATCTGTTTGTTCATTCCTGATGAATTACAATGTAGCTGGTGTTTGGATACATAGTATACTTTGTTTACTATTCATAAAAAGTGATTAATTAAATGTTTGTAATTACTCAGTAGAAGATTTCCTGACAGTCACATCATTGTAATGGAATCACAACCCTTACAAGTGAGCATGACAGTTCATTATTAGATTCATACTAGTTCATTGTTAGGATTGTGTTTCCCTGCTGTGTTAGTGTTGTAAAATTGCTGATACAATGCCTCGGACAATTAAGGTCTGCAGCTGGAAAGATTTTGATTGTAAATGTAAAGTGTGAAAGTGTACATAAGCCCTGATAAGCTTCTCAGGCTAGTGATATTTATTCATGTAGGCAGAGGATTTACACAGAAATAAACTTTGACCTGGTAAGAATTAAGCAGAAAGTAGAAAAAACTCAACTTGAAAATAGTGAAACTAGGAAACAGAAATGTACTGGTTATGACAGTCAAACTGTGAAATATGTTTAATTTGAAATTACACAGTCATTACACAGGATCAGAGTCCTGTACCAGGCCCATCATTTCTACATCCTAAATGTTTAATACATGCATTCATTTTTTTCAATCTCTATGATTCTTCAAAGCTGTGCCCACTACCATCATTTTCTATATCAAACTGTGACAGTTGTCATCCATTCTGTAGTCACCATCATCAACACTGCCCTCACAGTTCAAGTAGAACTTCAAAGTTGCAGATTCATCATAACATTTCATCAGAATATCCCTCACAGTCACCACCAGTTTCTACACTGGCATCTGTCATTCATTTCTTGGTTACTATCATCAATACTGCCCTCAAAGTTCATAAGAATTTCAACTGCAGATTCATTAATACAAGTTAATCAGAATATCCATCACCATGAGGTTTTCAATCTGTGACAGCTGTCATTCATTCTGTGGTCAGCATCATCCACACTGCCCTCACAGTTCAAGTAGAATTTTGAACCCTACAGATTCATCATTACAAGTTAATCAGAATATCCATCACCATCAGTTTCAAACTGTGACAGCTGTCATTCCTTCTGTGGACAGCATCATCAATACTGCCCTCACAGTTCAAGTAGAATTTGAACCCTAGATTCATCATTAAAAGTTAATCAGAATCTCCATCACCATCAGTTTGAAACTTTGACAGCTGTCATTCCTTCTGTAGTCAGCATCATCAATACTGCCCTCACAGTTCAAGTAGAATTTGAACCCTAGATTCATCATTAAAAGTTAATCAGAATCTCCATCACCATCAGTTTGAAACTTTGACAGCTGTCATTCCTTCTGTAGTCAGCATCATCAATACTGCCCTCACAGTTCAAGTAGAATTTCAACTGCAGGTTCATCATTACAAGTACCGGTATGACTGTGAAAGATTATCTCGCTGGAGACCTCTTCACTGTTTTCCAATCAGTCCTTATCACTCTGAAAGATATTAATAAATGTGTTTTAATTAAATTGTGTAGTAGATATATAGTTTTACAGTACATAGTTTTATGAAAGTAGAATTTTAATCTCTCAGCAGTACAACTAGTGTCAATATTTCTAACTGTAGCATGTATGTGACATAAATACCTTCATTATTTCCTTCTCTGCATTAGAGATGATATTAACATGACTGTAATGGCATGCATACAATACATACTGATAACAGTAGTAAAGTCTCCATCAGTTGCAGAGTGCTGCAATCTCTGTAATTATTCATGGTATGCCATTGATAAAGACTCACCAACACAAGGAACAGAAGACAGACAAGCTTCTACACTGACAATTGCCAAATAAAGCCCCTAGCTGTAACTCTTGATATTTTTTGAACACCAAATTCTCTCCTGGTTTTCTCTGAATTCTACCCTCTGAAGGGATATGGGCTTTTGCTGCATTAGGAAACCATTCCTTTGTGAAACATTTCACAAGTAAATTCAAATTTTAACAGTTATTTTGATTTCCCGCCATTTTCAAAAATTGGTATTATGACAAAGGAAACTGAACATGCAATGTCACAGTTGAAAACATTCACCCCTATGCATTACATTGGACTACTCTGTGCAGTTTATGTGAAGATTTCAGTGCAGATATACACAGGATCCACGGTTTTTGCTTTTCTACTTGGGGCTGTGATTGAATGTTTGGGCAACATTTAATCACAGTGTTATCTTTATCTTGTTCTTTATCTTTAGAGTCCCAGCGGATAGTTAATAAAAAGTGTATACACACAACTAAGTTACTACATTTTGACACACTTATTTAAGCTTGAGAGAAAAATCATTAAAACAATGCTGAAAGATACAGCTAGTGGGGCTTTAATTTTACAGTAGTGCTTCATTGTCATAATATTTGGTCGTTGTAAATATATAAATTTGCAGTACACATAAAAGCTTTTCAGTTCTCATTATTTTTTCAAAGAAAGAGGAGAAAACCGCTTTCATTTTTATCGTATTTTGACAATATCACAATGAAAACTTCAAACACTTCCCAACTTAAAAGCATATCAGGCAAGCATTTTTGAAAAATATAGGATCAAAAAATTGACAAACTCAATTACACCAGTATGCTCCCTTTTGATCAACATACAAAATATGAGAGCTATCAAATACATTTCAATAAACGGCGAAGGCTTTTTGGTTAAGGATGAATCATTTGATTTCTATGGTTGGGGTGGAGGATTTCAGGAAAAATTTTACTGGCCATTTATTGGAAAAAATATGCCTCCCCAGTGAACATTGAAAAAAAATTGCTTAAAGGTTGTACAAAACAATTGTTTCCATGTACCTTAAGACAGTAAACTGTGTCTATGTCTTCAGTAGTCTCTGGAGCTGCTGCCTTTGGCGATTAAATATGGCCAAGCTTTCAAGCGAGGATGGTAGAAAAAAATAAAATTGTTGCCATACAAATTTCCTCCAGCTCAACCTCCACCCCCCCCACCCCCACCAGAAATCAAGTGGTCCACCCATAAAAATAAGAAATGAGGCAAATATGTGCAAATTTAAGAAATTATATGACAAACAGCCTGTCCACGATAATCGAATAACAGTAGCATAGACCACTTCATCTGTGACTGAGATGTTGGCATTGTGGACTAGATTATAGGTGAAACAGCCTTTGTTTCTTGATTTACCCTGGCAAAGACTATCAACTCATGAATATCGCATGCCTGTTAAATCAGTCTTTCAGCTTCTCACTTCTGTAATCTTGATTAGAGAAACCATTTTTTTTCTCTAACTCTGATATGTAGAGTAGACACAGTGTATAAATGTAAGCTGCACACTCCCATTTTGCTCAATCACTCAGTCTTGAAAGAAATCAAACAAAATATTGAATGCCATAAGATGAGCAGCAAATTTGTGGTCCTGCTGTGTTTCAATGCCACCGTTTATGGTTCTTTCTTTATCGTACAGGTGATTGATGTACTTCAGGTTAAATTAATTGCAACATTGCCTATAGAAACTTGCCTCTCTAAACATGTCATCAACTTGTATCATGTGATGTAGATCGTGTAGCCCTAATGCAAGGGCTTTGGGGCTTGCAATCTTTTACAAAGAAAAAATGTCCAAGACTCCAGCCTAGTTTTTAAAATACGAGAAGTTGATACATCCCTCAGTCCAAGTTTTGATACTGATGATGGCCTTTGTTTTTCATGATTATATTGAGAATAATATATGTACTTTCGAAGCTGTGATTGAAAGTAACTAACACTACACTAGATTGTAGTCTGACTGAGCTTTGATTGGAGACAGATACGGTATACTGTTACAATTGCTGTTACAAAAGCCGGTGGCTTGAATTTTGTTTTGCGAAACTAATTTATAACAAATAATCAAAACTTTGATTTACAGCTGATGCATGCTGTCCCCAAAATGTGCAAAAAGTCCTAAAATAATGGTAGTGGGACACATTGTCCCCTGGTTTCAAATTCCTGGCTGCAACACTTACCTTGTATGGTACCTTGGAGGTACCCTGGGAAACGCTAGTTGAGTGCATACAGACTTGGTTGACAAGTTTGATATTGTGTTTCAGCATGCTGTTGAGAGATTATCAAGAAACTTCAGTTGATACATTGAATAAAAATCCAAAATAACCATCATTTGCAGATATTGTCCCCTATTACAACGTCTACTTTGGTTTTCTCATAAAATTTCAATGCATTCAAATATTTTGGATTTTTCAAAATACAAATCATGAAATATAGCAAAAAACTCAGAATGCGTGATTAATTGTTGTCACCATTAGCCATTGGCTGACATAACAATGTTATTCTTTTTCAATGCATTTCTTACCAAACTGTGGAATCTGAACAAGTAAAAGTAAATATTTTAGGGTACCAAAATAATTTCTCACATCCCCTATACCCTATATAAATTTTATCCAATCCCTTCTGTACTACCCCAAGAAATTATAAATCCCCCTTGAATTCCTCCATCCCCTCAAAAATATTTGTGAATGTAGCCTTATGGTATTACAGATATAAAAGAGACAAAGTTGCAGAATATTACATCAAACAATTTTCAAAATATTGCCTAATCACTACAAAATCATCAATTACGCAAATTAATAATTATCAGAGGGATATTATTCACACCATTAAGTGTGATGACATGGCTTAAGCTACAGTAACAATTCCACAAAATTCCAGCTCATTATGCTGAATTATTCTAGAGTTAGGTACAGCCTAATTACTTGTATTCATTAATTATGCAAATTACTAATATTTAAGAGAAAAATATTATCTAGACAAAATGCCTTGAAATTGCCAAGGTCTCTGCAATATTTTCACAAAATTGTACTATCTAACAGCAAACATTATTGAGATACAGCCTAATTACCTAAATTCATTAATTATGCAAATAACTAATTACAACAGAGATAAAATTCACTGGATCAAATGCATAACACTGCTATGACTTCAGAAACAATTCCACAACATTGTACCATACTAACCAAACAAATACTGAACTACAGCCTAATTACCTAATTAATTATGCAAATTGCTAATTACCACAGGAATATATTCCCTGGACCAAATGTAATGACACTGCCATGACTTCAGAAACAATTACACAAAATTCTAGCACATTACGACAATCCGTTACAGAAATACAGGTTAATTAGCAAATAACTAATTACCACATAGATAAAATTCATGGGACAGAAGACAATGACACAGCCATGGCATCAGTGACAATTCCACAAAATTGTAGCATATAACATCAATCCATTACAGAGATACAGCCTAATTACCTAAGTTCATTAAACTAATTATGCAAATTACTGATTACCATAGAGATAAAATTCACTGGACAAAACACAATGACGCTACCATGGCATCAGTGACAATTCCACAAAATTGTAGCATATTACACCAATCTGTTCTTGAGATACAGCCTAATTACCTAAATTCATTAATTATGCAAATTACTAATTACCACAGAGATAAAATTCACTGGACAAAACACAATGGCACAGCCATGGCATTAGTGACAATTCCACAAACTTGTGGCATATAACATCAATCAATTACAGAGATACCGCCTAATTACTTAAATTCATTAATTATGCAAATTGCTAATTACCACAGAGGTAAAATTCACTAAAAAAAGACAATGACTCTGCCAAGACTTCAATAACATTTCCACAAAATTGTAGCACACGAGAGAGATATAGCCTAATTACCAAAGTTCATTAATTATGCAAATTGCTAATTACCACAGAGATTATATTCCCTGGACCAAATGCAGTGACACTGCCAAGACTTCAGAAACAATTCCACAAAATTGTAGCACATTACTACAATCCATTACAGAGATACAGCCTAATTACATATATTCATTAATTATGTAAATTACTAATTACCACAGAGATAAAATCCACTGGACAAAACACAATGACACTGCCATGGCATCAGTGACAATTCCACAAAATTGTAGCATATTACACCAATCCATTACAGAGATACAGCCTAATTACCTAAATTCATTAATTATGCAAATTACTTGATCGGACCAATTATTATTACCCAAATCTAAGAAAATTAAGATAAGAATGTCAAAAACTATAATTGTCATTACTCAATTGAACAACTACTAACATTTACAAACGCTAAAATTACAATTACCAGCCTGAAAAATTTGTTGTGGGTGAAATATAATTAATTATGCAAATGAGTACAATTTTTACGGTTTTAATATTCCATTGATATTTTTTCAAGAAATTGTCACTTTCATGTCAAAAATTCATGTTTGAATGGCAGTACTATTGTTTTATCAGCTGTTGACCTTTGACCTACATTTGCAAATTGTTGCCTTACACCTATAGGTACACCACTGTCCAACACTGTCAGGGTTTTATTGCCGAGAGATGGCAAGAAATCATCAGGAGAAGACTTTTACCCATATGGATTGACAATAAACCAGAATGGACATGTACTTGTCTGTGACTTGGACATGGCAGTGTGAAGACAGTAACAGCAGACACTGCACAGATTCTAACATCTGTCACAGTTTCATGGCTTACCTCACAATTTCAACCAACAGACACAAAATGGCAGACAATGGTGACTATTACACAGCGGATGGCGGCAACAAATGCATTGTAGTGAGTGATGCAAAGAGTGAAGTGAAACAAATAATAGCAATGGGTAAACTGAAATACCCCACTGGTGTATTTGTTGATAAAGACAGAAATGTTTTCATAGCAGACTACAGTGCAGACTGTGTAATCAAATGTAATGGAGATGGGGACATTATTTCAAGTAAACAACTCAGTAGGCCCCACTCTCTGACCATGAATAGCAAATATCACTCATAGTGTCATGTCAGGTGAAAAGTGTATCTATGTTTTGGACAGTAATCTTGAAATATTGAATCAATTTGGAAGTGATCACTTAGAGGAACCATTGGGAGTTACAGTTGACAATGCAGACAAT
Organism: Ptychodera flava; assembly: GCF_041260155.1. Lineage (NCBI taxonomy): Eukaryota > Metazoa > Hemichordata > Enteropneusta > Ptychoderidae > Ptychodera > Ptychodera flava. The sequence goes on from NC_091930.1 coordinate 30,983,643, forward strand.
ATTTATGTGGCAGATGATAGGGAAGATAGTGAAATTTGATAGACAGGGTGAATACCAGGAAACTGTAACTGTAGATGGAGACCCTTGGTACATTGCAGTGTTTACAGACGGTAGAATAGTTTATTCAGATGACATTGATTCCACTGTCAAGGTCATTTACAAGTAAGAAATCTGAGAAGACAGTCAATGCAAATATTGCAGCGAATACAGCTGTACAACTGAACAACATGCAAACACATCACCACCATAACTGACACAATTTTCCTGATTTTCTCATCAAAACTCAATATTTGTCGGCCAAGTTTGGGTTAGAATTTCTCGTTATGATGTCAGGAAATGACTCCAAGTGGAATTGAAACCCTTGGATGAAATTTTGTATTTTTTCAGAGTGAATTTTGTTGTAAAATGTGAAGAAATTGTAATCTGCTTTGTTTTGATGCCATGAACAATGTCAATAATTTCATTTTTCTCAGAAACTATTCACAATTTCCTAGTCATGTTGGGGTTAGAATTTCTCATCTTGATGTAAGGAATCCAATAATGTAAAAATTAAAGTCATTGGTTGAAATTTTGTATTATTTTCAGAGTCAACTTTTTGTAAATGTGAAGAAATTGTGATCAGGTTTGATTTGATGCAATTGTTTTGACACAGAGAATACAAATAATTTCATTTTTCTGAGAAATGTTCATAATTTCCTGGCCATGTTGGGGTTAGAATTTTACGTCTTGATGTGAGGAATTCGAAAATCATAAAATTGAAGACATCAGTTGATATTTTGTAATTTTTTTAGAGTGATTTCTGAAAACTGCAGAGAAATTGTGTTGCATGTTTGTTTTGATGCAATTGTTTTGGCACAGAGAATACAAATAATTTCATTTTTCTGAGAAATGTTCATAATTTCCTGGCCATGTTGGGGTTAGAATTTTACGTCTTGATGTGAAGAATTCGAAAATCATAAAATTGAAGACATCAGTTGATATTTTGTAATTTTTTCAGATTGATTTCTGAAAACTGCAGAGAAATTGTGACCATGTTTGATTTGATGCAATTGTTTTGACTTCAAGAAGACAAATGATTTCATTTTTCTGAGACATGTTCACGTTTTCCTAGCCATGTTGGGGTTAGAATTTTACGTCTTAATGTCAGGAATTTGAAAATCATAATATTAAAGTCATCGGTTGAAATTTCCATGTATTTTTTATAAAGAGATATGTTGATATTTCTGCAGAATGTCCTGTGTTGACATGATTTCCATTTAACATTCAATCAAATTTCATCATGATTTCTAGATTTCTGAGTTAATGTCCAGATTTTCCTGGTCATGTTAGGCTTAGAATTTCACGTCTTGATGTATTTAAGTTGGCAGAGTGGAAATCCAAGTGATCGGTTGAAATTTTCATATTTTTTACAGAATACATTTGTTAATTCTGTACAGCATTGCAATGACAGTTGTATTCACTGTAAACATTCATCAAAGCATCGCTGTGAAATCTTCTCATATTTGTTTCCATTTCAAGAAAGAAACTCATCAGATCTTACCGGAACAATGTACGTACCTTGTGATGATAATTCTGTTCAGGATAATTCCTTCCGATTTCTTGTAACATCGTCAGATTTATAAAATTCCAGGAGTAAATCCACACATGACTTCAGCTGGCAACCTGTCAGCTGTTTTGAGTGTGAGCGAACGCTTTACTCATTACACTGCTTCCACCGTAGAAAGTAGTACTAGACAAAACCTCGCCGCTCAAATATCGATATGTAAAACCCTTGATGTAATGATTCAGAAACTTATAATTGGTTTCATGACCTTTGTAATTATTTCCACATTCGAAAAGTGTCTGTTTTTTTATGAGATGTACAACCAGCCAGCTCACATTACGGTAAAACTGTTACGCTGATACATTGACCATAGATAGGTGGCGCTATTGCAATTTCTGCCGTCAGGCTGGTAAAGGTGGCTGTTGGCTTCAGCGCAGTATACGTAGTGTATAAGCATTTGTAAGAGACTGTATCTCAGAGAGTTTGACATTTTTTATCGCGATTTAAAATGTACTGTGACAAGAGTATATTAAGACATTTTATTGGATTGAAGACTTTTTTTCTGGTTTTATTTCAACTTACGGTAAGTTTTCCCTGTACGCTTGCCCATTATTGTGTAGCACAGCAAGCTATTTCGTTGTTTAGAACACAGTGTAATATGTGCATGCAAGATTATCACTTGCTGATTCATTGAAGAAGTAACATCTTTTTTATCACGTGTTTACACGATACAGCATAGCTGCACGTTTATACATTAACTTTGCTATAATGTTAAATCTAGAAATATTGAAGACTTTGATGGTTTTTGGTTTACTCTTTTTCTTCCTCACCAGTTAATCGTATACGTCATGCCATTTTCACACTCTTTATGGTCATTCTATTATAGATATAGATTTTTTTAGACCATTATGTTTTGTTGGATTAGTTTAATCTCCTGTACAACGTATTCAGAATTATCCCAATGTAACGACTCTTTCGAAGAAATGTTTTATTTCCAAATGTTTGACTTATATATATGTATATATATATATATATATATATATATATATATATATATATATATATATATATATATATATATATATATATATATATATATTAATTTCTAGGCAGTAAGCTTATATATTCCTAATCCAGCCTTAATCGCCGAAGTTACAATCGTAAATGATTTGATCAGGCGTTTCTGAATATTGTATTTTATTCTCTGTTGTAGCCTACTGTATTTTAATCATGGTATATGTTTTCACCGAAATATTTTTTGAGGTTTATATACTCACAAGTCAAACGCAATTTTCTATTTCACATTATCACTCGAGGCTTCAGAATTCAGTTAGGAATTTAAACACATCGAAAACGTAGCCGTCAGTCAGCTTTTTATGATCGTCAGATATTTCAGAGCTGTATCTTCTTGAAAACGATGTACTATTGTAACTTTCTGGATTTAAACTTATTTTGGTGCTTCTTAAAGAAAACCAAGTCGTGTATCAGATTTTCAGATCGGCCATCAATACACACAGAAACATTTTACTTCGTGTCAGTTATGATAGTTATCCGATTTTTCTTTCCTGTTAGGAGATTGATGACGTTTTTTTCACACCATTGTATACTTTAGCAAACATACCCGGTATTTTAATTTCTTGAGTGAACTTGCCCATTGTGTCTCGCATTTCTAACCCTTCCAGAAATCTTGTTCCTCGTGACATGTTTCACGTGACAGTAGAATGAATATTACTGCTCACCGTGCACAGACCTGACAAGTTTCTGTTTGATGTGTTTCATTATCAATGGAAGTACGGCTTGAAAACGCTATTTTATACACATTTTTATACACATTTGTACTTTCAAGTCCCATAGTAGCTGATGAAGATTTGCTTGTCGAATTCAAAGTTGAAGTAATAAAAGATTGAAACAAAATCACTTTATTGGCAATGTGCTTGTTGCTTGGTGTTCGTCATGATACATATATATCAATGTATCTTGTTCTTCTATAAATGTATATGTTGCCATGGTAACATATTCTTCAATCACCAAATAAAGGTATTCATCAGTCAGAAGGATTCATGATTTTATGACGAGGAGAGATATGTGAGAGTCGCATAAGTTGCTTCAATGACTCGTGTCAGGAAGAGAACTTATTAACCTTAAAAAACCGTGGTTGGAGATTAAAATCTACGTACTGATTTTGTTAGATTTGCATATCTAAGTCGTATGCAATGATAAGGCCCATCTCATAAGCAATATCATGCTTTTCATGACAAAACTAACAATATTCGTCAATGGTCGACGAACAAAATTTTTAAATGATTATCAAGTAATTGAATTGTTCCCTAAGAAGGTTGCATGAACATATCCCTCTTTAATATAGTTTTTGAAAACGATGTGTCGCTGACTTGACAGATGGGTGTATTTCTTTCAGTCACGGTCCCCTCTCAAGTAGAGGGACTGCAATTCAGACAGTTTACTCTCTGCCAAAAGGTAAGAGGTTCAGGGGCCGCAAAAACTTTCCCAAGACACTTTTAAGCAAAATCGCGGCTAATCAAAATTCAACAGAATTTCCACAATCTTCATCATATAAGTATATGTAATTCCCTGCAGACGAGACGTGTGATCGTCGATGTGAAAAGCGGGTGTAACGGAGATCGAGTGCGCCCTCATCGGTGAATTCAAATTTATATAACATATAGTCCGTGAACTCGATCGGTGCATGCGGAGTCGTTTAACCAGTATATATCGCATTATGTCATATCGGCTAAGACATAATCTTGAAATGTGCGTAAAGAAAGAAAGAATCGTTAATTACGGAGCAAACTTAGAAGTTCTATTCAAAATAAACATTCTTCCACGTTTTTATCGCATTGACAACCCATGAGGTCGTGAGATGATTGCTACTACAGAGAGTGTTGGGTTCTTCGGTCATCTGTTTCTGGAACCTTAGCATATCCTTCGAATTGGTGAAATATTGGCTTCCATTGACGAGGCATTTCATACCTCACCTCTTCTTAGTCCAGGCAGTACTTTTTCGGCCTTATAACTTCTCACTGTGATGAAAAGCACTGGACACAAAACAAATCTATGAAAATACATTCCAACTTTTGGCCATACAAATTTTGACGTGGGCGCTATCCGGTTCAGGCCCCGAGAACCGGATAGTGCCCACGTCTATGAATATTCAGCGTGAACGAGGGCGATAAAACTACAAAGAATGTTTCGGATAAGGCTTGCAGGAAAACACAACAAATTATATCCTCTAAGTCCCAAATTCTACACTTGGCTCTTCTAAGTATTTCTCTGCACTCCCACCTGGTCAGTCCACAAGGATTGGATTTTTCGATAGTTGAGAACGACGACACCAAACGATGAGTCTATTGTCCATTTAGTTGAAACGGATACTAGCAAAAAGTGCATGTTCTGTTTGAAAATACCAAAGTCACCATATTTGGTCGAAAATGAAAAGAAATGCGTTGCGACACACGATAATTTCACAGTCCCTCAAACCACGGCCATACATGAACGCGCTATGTCCGTACGCTCTAAGCTGACATTGAATGGTATGCATTACACGTCAGCGACGAGTGCTGCGCTTGCGATCGTGTCGATCGGTACGACGGTATGACATGAATCAATGGTCCAGTTCAAGTGACTTGAATGACTATATACAAAACTGTTTTGATGTTTTCTGCTCTGTTATGGACTAGGGTCTGGCATTCACAGGTGCAGAACATTTCGGTCAAGGGGACATAACACTAAAACAAACTGACAACTTCGCCTTTTGTAAGCGCTAGCGTTCCGGGACAATGATTCGTTCCGCCCGTACCGGGGCCCGTACCTCGATCCCAGCTTTGTACTTAGCCGGGAGTTAACTGTTTTTATCTTTTATCTAATGTAAGCCTAGTGTAGCCATGTGAGATATATATATGGTCCAATTTCGATATGTTGTAGTCTAATTTTGATATGCTGACTTTTTTACTATATCTTTTACTATATCAAATCACAGACAACAGAAAACTCAACTCACTGCTAACATTGCCGGTCAACTTCAAGAATCATGTCTCAATTTTCTCATTCTCTTCCAATAAACCCGAGACAATTTTACTGACAGTATTACACTGTCACAAACTAGTCTGTTTTGATGGACTGTGTATACACTAAAGTTTTCGATTTCATAAACCAGAATTCAGATCTCTCCGTTCAAGAGACGAAGACGGTTTCTCTTACAACTCAACCAACAAGACTCAAATTATGATGATCGTTCTTTCTCTTATGTCGCTGAAGCAAGCAGCCATAGCTCTCGTACGTTGCGACGGAATAACTCTTTTTCCATTGCATGACTTGGGTTTTCCCGTTGCAATCCATATTCGTCCGGGAAAACGAGAGCTACGACTGCACAGATGGATAGACTTTCTAGTCATATTCGGTCAGCATCAAGTACTGAAGTTTTGAAATCTTGACTAATGACCTGCTTCTCTGAGAAAGCATAGTCATGCGACAAGCGCCAGTGAAAATTTTCTTTATGCTTTGTCTGGAAAACTTTGGTGATTTTGCTCAGCTCACTTCTGACGTTGCATTTAGTTGCGTTTAGGACCCAATAAACAAAATGTTACACTTGATGGGGGTGTCCGTGATAAGTGGAACGGCGTTTCTGTCCAATCACTGGCCATGCTTAGTTTAGGCGTCAAATTTAAAATTCGTTGTTATCAGTGCGTACATATTGACACACACACCCACCAACTCATTAAGCTGGCAAAAGCTCTCGCAGAAATTTGTATGGGAAAAAGTTGTCATGTAAAACAGCAGCCAAAGTAACATTTTACGCACTTTTACTCATTTGAACCGTACCTTTTTGTCCGGTATCATCCCAGCATATGATAATTAAATAAATACGTCACGACAATTACTCACTATTCACTGTGTTCCATGGAGCTGTTTTGTTGCATGTGTTAGTGTTTACAACAGTCTCCCACGGCGTTCTAAAATACCCAGTACACAGCTTATTTACATTGACTGAATATCTGTGTCCTGCATTAGAGTGTTTTGTCATCAAATTTACGCGGTCATAGTACTGCCTCGGCAGACTCTCGAAAGCAGTAAATTTACTGTCCAGTCTGCTCTGCACCAAGCCCAGTAACAGTAGCTATCAAGCCACGTGACAACAAGTATTATAGAATTTACTGAACTGAATCGCTAACTGTACCTCTTTGAACACCGACAACACGTTAAGAGATTTTCCGGCTAAAAAATACATGAAGCAGGTCGTCACACTAAAATGAAAGCTTCCCATAATATAGTCATTTTTCAGTTGGATGATAATACCAAAGCTCACACTGCGCTGTCTTCTAGCGTCATACATGGTATTTGAAAGAAGCTGTTTTCAGCAGCGACGTACGTAAGGCGAGTAAATGACGAATCATGGAATGTGATCCTCTTCTGATAAAATTCAGCTAATTTCTCTGTAACGCTGCTTATTGAGATTTGGTAGAAAATAATAAATATCAAGACAAGGTAACTCAAGAAAGAATGCAAACATATGTTTTACTTATTTGTCGAATGTGCAGCATGCATAGCGGTGAAAGTGGGATTAATTTAAATAGCAATAGAAAATATACACGGCGTATACATCACCGTACGCAATAGTACATGTCGAGGGGATTCAAAAAGGCTATTAGGCAAAGTACATTTATTTTGATCGGGTAAGCGAGTTTTATAAGATACTCGCCTTACTGACATAAGGAATACGTTGTAAGAAAGAGAGATTCTTGAAACAACGAACGTTGCGGAAAACCAACATCACTGGGCGAACAAACGAGTTTACGCGCCGATCTGTAACACTGAGCCGCGATCCCAGATATCGTAATTCATACATGACGATCAAAGCTCAAAATTGTCAGCTTTACCCTTACGCGACCGTGTGCGTAGTTTTCAAAAGAGATGATTACTTGGAAGAAAACATCGTTACTAAGTTGCCTTCAAGTTTGAAAAAATCGTTCAGCCTAAAGGCGAATTCATTCCTCGTGCGGTATTTGGCAAAATCATGATGAAGGTAAATGTACATTTCACATCAACATTAGAATAATAATATTTTTTTGTTGTGGGGCGTACAGTTGCAATTGTGAAATTTGTTTTAACTAAACATTCTTTTGACCTCCTTTAAGAAATAAGGTGCAACTTGGAGTAAAGCGAATACTTTGGACTTACACCGTATATCCGACATTATCAGAGTGACTGTAGATCAAAATATAGGTAATTATCGTCTTTGATATGACAAGACGGAAATTATGATGATGAAATGGCCTGTACATAGTTCTATATTTCAGAAGTAAAGGACAAGTGAACTGGCTCTTACCAATGACAAATCTGTGGAATTCCGAAATTAATCAGTTTCCAAAGTACAAAGACATTCGACCAATTCCTCTAAAGAGACCTTGATGTGTAATGGTGTCATGATAAACTTTATTTCCGCCTGTTTGCCTTGTCGCCATTTCACTCTCTAGAATATAATAATGTAATTTAACGTTTCGCCTCTGCGGGGCCAAGAATCATCATTCTGCGAGAATTCCTACTAGCCTGTTGCTCTTCCTTCCGAGACCTGATTTTTGAATTTGTTAGGGAGTTTACGAACATGGTTGTTACCACCCTGGAGGCGATCTCATCTTATAAAATGTTTTCCTCGTTCTAGAAGGCTGCAAATGAGATGACCTAAATTTACAGTGACATGAGAGTGGACTTTCGCGCACAAAATACTTATTCGTGGAAACTTTCTTTTATTTATATTACAAATTCACAAATATTCAGATTTCGCATTTCAACTCCGCCCCCCCCCCAACCTTTGACTTTGACTTTTCTGGTGTCATTAGTGAGATAGCAGAGAAAGTAAACTTACGAATATTAATAGAGCTGGCCAGTTCTGAGTCTTGGTTCTGATAGTCACATCTAGCAACGTCTAGATCTGTTAATGGGGAAAAGCCGTTATTGGAAATTTGCAAGTTCCAGAGAAAGACATCACCCAATGTTTACCGATATTTGAAATTCAAAATAGGCACGATCGTTGTGTGATCTTTATGAAGAAAATCGAGATTTTCAAAATCTAAGTAAGAGCAAACCTTATTCACTCTATGAGCTTAAGACTGGGCCCCCAAGAGGAAGGCGCAAAGTAGGTAGTACAAGTCTGAGAGGTGCGAATATCTCTCCGACGGCGCATTCTACCTTACATTTGCAGTCAATGTTTGAACCAGCTTGTGAATACAAACGCGCCGATAGACCCGGAGAACAAGGGGTCAACCTGGTTGATACCAATTTGAAAAAAAAGGCGTCTGGGTAGCGGAGTCGTACTTTTCTGCGTCTTTCCCAGCGACGAGTTTGATGACATCAAAAGCAACTTTGTCTGTTCTTATACTTGTCACGGATATCGGATTGGCGGTTTCGTAACCACTTCCTTCTGTCGATACATTGACTCGTTCACTGCAGCAGGCATTAAACCGTAAGAAAATAAACGTACGGATCCTTACCCGGCATCATAGACTGAAAGATTCAGTCGTGTGCGGGCGCTCCGGCGCACTGCAACCTGCGACCTAGCTTGTGGGTGCATTTGAGCGCACTGTTATCAACAAGAGAACGGTGCTCGGATATGCCGAGCGAGCTCGATTCTCTTCGCTACATTTCCGGAAATAGCCGATCTTCGTTCCGAGAACGGAGAACACAACCCTGGTCTGTACCGGGAGCAGACGAGAACAAGATGGCGGAAACCAGCCGCGCGAAAATGAAAATGTTAGTGCTATGTTGCTATTGTATGAAAAACGTCTCAGGATACAAGTCGAGATAGGTGAATTATTATTACAAGTTTGATCTTTCCAAACATGTGATGTTTTTCGGTTTTGGAGTGTTGTTGAAAATTTTTGAGAGTAAACTGTTGTAAAAATACAACGAACGTCTTCAACGCAATATTTGGGTAAAGCTTCTGTATGAACGATGATTAAAATATAGCGCTACCACTATAGAAACAGGATCTACTTCGTAACAGTTGTCTGTTGCCTAGTTACATTTCTACCAAGTTCAGCCAAAGCGAGGCCGTTTCGTTTGGTCGTCAAGAACAAGAACAGCCATCGGAAGCTCGCCCTCGTCGGATGTTCTCCTGGTGAGAACGGTACGCCCAAATGCACCCAGTTTAATTTTCTCCTCGGTATTATTCAAAACGTTACAGAATCTTCTTGTGTTTGTGTTTGCCAACAGCGGACAGTTTCTTTTTTTAAAGTAAATGAATAACAAGAAGGTTCCTCCGTATACTATCCAGTGTGGTCTACAATCAACCACCCTGTTGATAAAAATAATGTGAAGTATAATTGCTGGGCTATGACAACGCCATCGTAAATTTAGAAAATTATAGTTTTTTTATAATTGCCAAAGTTGTTATTGAATACACATTTTAATAAAATGATAAAACAAGAGCAAGATGGAAAAGATAATTATGTTGCTAACATTAATCTATCTATGAATCTATCTATGTATCTATGTATGTATGTATGTATATATCTATCCATCTATCTGTCTGTCTATCTGTCTATATACGTAATTTCGTACTCATGACTATGTATATATATATATATATATATATATATATATATATATATATATATATATATATATATATATGCACTCATATATATATATGTGCATTTACATATATATATTTGATATATAATATATATATATATAATAATTATATATATATATTATATATATATATATATATATATATATATATATAATATATATATATATATATATATATATTATGATTATAATATTCAAAATTCGGGTGACCATGCGTTGATGAAACTCTCCCGTCACACCAGCACAAGCTCATTCGACCACTGTTACACAAGAACGACCAGGAGCACTTTAGTACACTAGCAAGCAGATTGGTATCACGAATGAACAATGGGTCGATGTATGAAGTCTGACAGTATTTTTCTTTCGTTTTTGATGACGTCACACCATGTGCAAAATCAAGAAAATTTATGAAAATAGCGGATGTATGTATGTGTGGATGGATGGATGGATGGATGGATGGATGGATGGATGAATGGATGGATGGATGCATTTATGTATGTATGTATGTATGTATGTATGTATGTATGTATGTATGTATGTATGTATGTATTGTATGTATGTATGTATGTATGTATGTTGTATGTATGTATGTATGTATGTTATTTTTTATGTATGTATGCATGTATGTATGTATGTATGTTTAATAAATGTATGTTGTGAATTGTCTTCCTATCGTAATTAACCTAAAGACCACGACACAAACTTTCCATCTCTTCTTAATTGCCGGCACTTACATTATAGGATGTGAATAGCTAGTTAGCATATTATGAACGATGTTTATAAGATAAACACATTTGCTATTTCAGATGAATCCCTCAATAAAGCTGGGCCTTTTAGCATATTACCGATGAAGTTTTTGCCCTGAAGTCCAAATGTTTGTCTTTGCTTTCTTACGTTCATACAGTTCCCTGCAAATTTAATTCGGCATTTATCAGTGTCCCATCGCACACTCCAATCAATATGTTTCGTAACACTTTTCATTTGCCGTCTTCTTATAGTCTGGAGTGTCAGCACACGCCTTTTTGACCTCTATCAAAACCTGAAATGAGAGTTATGGCAAAACGTTTTTAATACTGCTCTTCGGTTGATGGAGCTCTTACTACAGTTGGACAAAGTCATGCCAAGTTGCGTATTTTCAAGTTACAAACCTTTTTAACTTCCTGTCCAGATTTCGTATGATAACTAATGTGCTATAGACCAGTATTATATTTTATATATGTTGCTACTGGATAAAACTGCCTTTACTTGATTCGAAAAACCATCGAAAACATGCTTGCTCCTTTCGAGTGAACCATTCGCTATTGGCAATTGAACGAAACAGTTACCTCGCTGCTCTTAGCCATGCTTTCAAGTTCAATGGAGAGTTTGGAGAAGGACGGGCGCTCGGTTTTGTGTTTTGACCAGCACCTCGTCATGACGGAGTACCTGTCGATGATGGAAAGGTGAAGGTCATGAAAATTCCAATGTCTTGTTATCGCACTTTTGCAGAAATGAGACCATTTCGTTCGAAATACGTATATCTGCGGGATCTGTGCAAAATACAATCTGTCTGCCTTATCGAAGTACATCAAGGTAGTTACGTGCCATCTGACCGCGAAGGGCATCAAGATTTCCAATTCAGTAAAAGTGATGGAATTCTTCATCGAATTTCCGAGCAACATTGGTGTAAGAAATGAATAAACCAGTGCAAAAACATCAAGACAAGCATTTACGTATACATACTCAATGTCAGTGATTTATCAACAGATTATCAAATTGGCTACCGTTTTTCTGTAGCTTTCACTTTAGGTGAAGTACTACGAATTACGTCAAAATTAAGTTGTGGTGTAATTTTCTTGAAACTTTGCACAAATATTCTTGGAAGTTGTGGAAGTGCAAAAATGAAATAAAACTGGGGGTCACCACGCTTGTTTCCATGGAAACGGACGTTAAAATGGCGTTGTTAGAAATAAATAAAAATGATATAATTCACTTAAACTAAAGAAAGCAATTATCAAACGCTTAGCAAATGAGTTAATTTTAATAAATACCAAGACTTAAGATCCATATCTATCAAATGTATAGATTTCATGATGTTTGTGAAGAAATGTTAACATAAGTATCGATTACAAAATGACGATATCGAAATTATATCACTACATAATTTTCGAACTTTCTTCCTGTCGCTTTGAATGGTGTCATTTTGACCAAACTTGGCGAATAAACTCCTGACATAATACAATTTAGTTTACACTTTTAATAAAAGGGTGTCACCACGCTACTTTTTACAATATCTCCGGGTGAATGGGTAATTTGCGCCATATAAATGGGAGAGAAATGTTAATTTTTCGCTCATATTGAATAAAAACCAGCTTCTTAGGGGTCAAAATATGACAAGGTTATAGGTCACATGTATTTCTAAGACACTGGGTCAAAAAATTAGGTAAAAGCGCAATTTCAACAATGACAGGTGATGTTAAATACATGCGCTACAAAATAACCCATTTGCGGCAGGCTGGAGTTAAATCTGCGCAGAAACGTTCTAAAGCGTGTGCGCGTCCGAATTCGTCGCCCTTTACCTTAATCAACACATCACGGAGCTGCCCTTTTCATCTATAGGATCCTGCACTATGCTTTAATTTATTATACTGAACTATTCCTTTCCAGTGTTTATAACGTATTGTAGAGATAATTAGATTCACATCACAATTAACCAGTCTGTTTGTCGTCCTAACCCAGGCTTACATCCTGATCTGTTGGTCATTACTTACAGTTTAGCGTCACAGTAAGATGGCCTCTTCATCAGAAATCCCTTTGAAATGATTCCCTTACTTTGGTCACGTTTTTGGCAGTTGGGTACGGTGTGTTACCTTATTTCAATCGAAAAACAAAATATAAAAAGTTGATGGAAATTTTTGCAAGTGAAAACAGCTTCAATACAAGAACACAGATAACAGACACATTTGGTACAAATATGCCTCTCATTGCAGACAAATGACTCTTGTGGCCGACGCAAGAAAACTAAAACTAAATTGAAATGAATACGTTTAATATAATTATCTTGCAAGGAGAGTTATAGCTATGATAAGGGATTCATAACATGCATCTCCAGCTCCCGGATGTAGAGACCGCAAGAGAATAATAACAAAAACTGACAGACAGACAGACAGACAGATAGACAGACAGACAGTCGAAACATGTACTTCTGCTGATACGTTAAATGGGGACGCACAGAATTCCCCGACATTGACGTTGACGTATGCCTGACATCGCTAGCGGGACAATCGTGACGGATTTGGAAGACCGGACTCTGTTGCGGGCTACGCTTACCTAACGTAGTGATCTCCCACAGTACAATACCAAAGGACCAGATATCGCTCATTGTTGAATACTCCCCCGAAAATAGTGTTTCCGGTGCAAACCATCGTATTGGCAGGCGGGTGTAATGCTAAAAACAAACACGATACCAAATAAAAAACTCCATGGTAATCAATGAATTGTCTCAACTATTGTAATGTAGTTTAGCAAATGATAGTAAACAACTTTAAATTTGTGCTATTTTCTTAGGGTGGTAAAGGTTGTCTTTTGTTTCCTCGACAGTCACTGTAACAGAATTGAACTCAGCGTTTCATGGACTTCATATTATACACGCATTCCAACAGCTTTCAACATATTTTCCAACTTTCTTTCTTCGGTTGTGTGTTTTATTCTTAGAGTTGTCTTGTTAAGGTAGTATGCGCCTCGGAAAGTGGACGACTTAAACTTTTCCCCAAATTTTTCCCAGGGAACATTTCAACCATTCTCTTACCAAATCAAGAATAAAAATTGAGGGGTCACCGTGCAAATTTGGTAATAGAGGTACAAATTGCCCAAGGTTTACCGATAGTTGAAATTCAAAATGGCCGCCACCCCTGTGTTAAGTCTATTGAGAAAATTTAATTTTTCGATTTTCGAAATACTAAGACGGTGAAAAGTTTTCTTAGAACAAGCGCTTTAAAATGAACCGCCGCTTGTCGTAGATAAGGAAAAAATTACAAAAAAGTTTGACAGCTCAAATATCTGTCCCGAAGCACGTCATGGAAAAAAATATAACAGAACGTTATGTTATTACCTCTTTAATTCTGATCGCTTCAATGTCCTCATCACCTCTGAGACCAATATTTGATAACTTACAAGTTCGCCGGTCTTTCGATAGAAGAACTGTTTTTGCAGCGAGTTCTCCGTGCACAAACTGTATCAATGTCAAACGGGAAGGAAAGTTAAAGAAGTATACAATCCCAAGATGCCTTTCACATAACTTGAAAATTCCACACGAGAAAACAACAAGTACAATAATCATAACTCCCTCGTCGTTTCATAATAATCTTTACGGCCCTGATATGGCTTTTGCGGCCCGATTGCCCATATTTGGGCACCGGCCGGGGCGTGATACGTAAAAAAAATGCACGGATCTGAGGGCGCTTTCTCTCATAGCTTTATACAGGCACGTGAATGTATGTATATGATAAGATAGCCTGTTCTCTGCCGCGAAACTTTTCTAAAGTAAGTGTCATTCACGTCAGTGCCTGTCCTCTGGATGGCCAACGTTGTTGAATTTAAAAAGAAACACAAAAAACAAGCCATCCAAATAACAAAACAACGCACAAAAAAACAAAACAAATTAAACATACCTTAATATACATCGGCATCATCTTTCAACCCTTGATTGACATTGGATGCGATGTTGCTGTTTAACGTGACGGCAACACTTTCATTGTGATTTACGATTAATCAAATGTAGAATTCGTGCAAAGGTGCATTGTTGGAAGACTAACGAAATGAATGCAAGAGATATGCAACAGAATGGAGCACCCACCGACTTGGAGGCTAGGTACTGCATCCCTGTGGCGATTTGCCTCCCAAAAGAGACGATATCCTTACTCTTGAGATCCCACTTCAGTCGAGCTGAGTTCGCGTAGTCACTCGTCTTTTCTCTCCGATAATCTCGAAGATACTTTAAGAGATTCCCTTGACCCATGAACTCCGTGATGACGTAGATTGGTTCTGAAATGACGTTGTTAACAGGTTTGAACTTTCAAATGTTTTGGTTTGGATAATAAAAATAAGAGAACGGAAAGCGGAAGTAGTTGCATAGGGGAACAGGGATTACGACAAGGAAACGACTCACTCATCTTTCAGATTCGGTTTGAAATGTTTGCTGTTCACAAACATTCATTTTCATGCTGAGGGGAGTTAAAATCGTAAATTCTTTGGCGGATTACCGCATTTAGTCCAAGCCTTTTTCTCGACCCAGGGGGGGGAGGGAGGTTGAGTTAAGACGTAATGAGTTTCATTCGCTCTGTACTTCAGTTCATTATCAACGGTCCCCTGACAGACTATTGATAGCAAATCTAAACCAATCTGACAAACGAAGTTCGCCGTAGACCCAACTCACCTTTCTCCGTACAGTAACTGAGGAGAAGTACTATATTCCTGTGTGGTTCAATACGCTGTAGAATGTTCATTCTACCGTCAGTCTCCCTTTATCATCATCTGAAGCACTATCTATAGAAATACAGAAGGGGCATATCACTCAAGCAGGGCTCCCATAGAGAGCTAAGCCGAGCATATGAACTCCCTACATGAGCAAAAAAAAACATGCTGAGCGTGAAAACGCCCCACAGGAGCAAAAACATGTTGCATTGTGGGTATTTTCAAGATGGCCACCGCCATGACAGCCTGCACCGAAAGCTCTGGTGAGTACATATTTTGGTCGATTCTACCATTTAGAAGCATTATTTGAGAAAAATAAAAACATCAAAGTATGCAGCAGTGTTTCAAGTGTCTACGCACATATTCATTACATAGCAGAAGCTCAAACTACAAAGATTACTTCAACACAAAATCGCTCAGTGGGTGAGTAACAACTTTACTTCACAGTGTGCTGTAAACTGTGTACAAGTGACTGAAGCAATGGATGTGCATGTTTACGAGTATTTTTGGGGTCGTAAACATATTTTGTCCTCGACTAGCCAGCTCCAATAACTCAAGTCCAATGAAGACCATTCAATTATGTACAAAGGATGTGCTTATACTTTTATTCATGATTAATACTAAAGATAAACCTTTCTGTAAACTGCGAAAAATGATCATATTTCTGTGGTTCAGAAACTCCTAAACTTTTCTTTCATTTACAACGGCATGCAACTCTACATACCTTGCTGTACGGATGGTCATGGATGAACTTGTCAGAGGAAGATCATAGCATTGAGAATGCCACTCAAATCCCAGATGACAACAATAACAATGAAACTGTAACAACTGATGAAGTGAATGGTACTGATGAAAATGCAGGCATTCTAACATTCCAGTAAACACAATCATATCTCTAAATTATTCAACAAAAGACAGTTTTGTAGATTGTTCTACAAGTTTTTAGCTCGATAAGGCATGTAGACTCATCTGTTATTCTATAGATAGAAAGCAGAATAATAGACAGAAAAGGAATCTGTTAGCTTTTCTGTCAGCTGTATTTATCCCAGTAGAGTAACATGGTCTTGTTTTGTATTCTGCAGCACCAAAGTCTACTTCGGTCAGTGAGTTTTATTGGCATATTTATGGAGATGTGTTCTTTCAAGACAAGGGCTACACTTGCTGTTTCATACAGTTCTATATTATTATTTTCTGTTTATTTCATATTATTTAGTTTCAATGACATGTTTTCATTTATTTTGCAAGCAGTAATATATTTGAATAAATAAATGAAAAATAAATCTTTTCCATAAAATATTTTAGTTTCTGGTATTTCATAAAATGTGAGAGTGCTGGCGAATTAAGGGAAAGTCACTATTTTTGACATTACTTTCATTTCATCCTATATGTACCGGTACCTAGTCTAGTATCATCTTTGGATTTCTTGACGTCACCCAAGTTTAGTTTTTGCACTATTGCTTCCAATCTGGTAGTGGAAAACCAACCATAGACATTATGCAACTGGCTTACCCTGGAAGTCAATCAGAGAATATGACCCTCTGTTGATTGGATTTAGGATAATAGTGCGGCAGGGGTTACCAATAACTAATTATGTCTATCAGAGTTTCACCTCACTGATCAAATCATTACTGGTATGTACAATGAGTAGAAACACAGTAACTTTTGTTGACTTCCATGGCAAGTCCTCTTGCATTCTCCTCAGTATGCTTTCACTGGTATTAGGTTGTGAACTAAAAGGCAAAATGCTAGAATCTGTTTGACAACATAAAAAAGACTGAGGTCATACTTGATTAACGTGTTACGCACTGTCCACAAATATGATTTTATTCTCAAGTTTTGCCATTTTGATCAGTGCCAAAAACTATCTGTGCCAATAACCCAGGGTCTTCAACTACTAATATAGCATACATGTAATTACTAGAAAACAAAAACTGTACTGACAATAACTACAAAATAATAAATGAATGTGACAAGTCAAGCACTGTATCTTCTTACATGTAAAATGCATGTGCTAGCAACACTGGGCCATACTGGCTGTTCTGATGGTGAAATTATCCTCTGGCCTTAATTTTATTCCAACTTTTTCCAATTCTAATCAACAAATTAAACTTCCCATGAGATTGTGGTAATGTCAAACATCCTGTGTACCACCCCCCCCCCCCCTGTTTGCTGCGTCATCAAAGTGAGACATCCCAACTGGTTTGTGTCTTGCTCATCTTCTGTTTTTTCTCTCAAACAAGTGGTTCTGGAAAACAAAAGAGAAGCTGTCATATTTTAGTTTTGATGATATATGTCAAGTTCAGCTGCAGATTGTTGTGAAGTTACTGAGTACAAATTTGATTAGTTTCTGCTAACAAGACAGTTACATCACAACTGCTAGCTATGGTTAACTGTACTTGAATTTAAAATTTGGAACCTCTGGAAAAATACAGGAGCAGAGAGAGTAAAAAGAAAATGTCAAAGACTATGACAGGCTCATCCAGATCTGAACCTTTATACAGTACATCATTAAAGATATTCATTTAATTTTGATTTAAAAGTCGACAAGCTTGACTGTTTCGAATAGATGGCCAATGGAATTCCAAACATTCACAGCATTAATAAAGCTGATGATATCTGACATGTAGCTATTCTTAACATTTGTGGGTGAAGGTTACCATCATTAGCACAATGATACATGCATTTTATCTAATATAGTGTTCACTGCTTTTTAATGGCTCTCTAATTCTCTGCTAAATACTGAAGCTCACACAAACATGCACATGATGCCCGACAAATAGCAAGCACATTGATATTTTGGAGACTTTTTTGAATAATCCTTATCTTGAATGAAAGTGGCATATTTTAAATCATCTTAATGTATATGCAGGACACAATCTGACTCAGCATTATGCATTCAAGTGTCTATGCACAGTTCATTATAGCTGCAAAATTGTAGCGCTACGGTGAGGCGGTCGGTGATTTTGGTTTTTGCGACTTCGCTCACTAGTAGCGCTACAATGCCGATGGCCCTGTAGAGTTGAAAATGAGCGCACCTCATCCCATTGGACAAGGCGTGTTGATGTGAAATGCTACATGTTTACTGCATTTGGTCGTACCGATTTATCACTACTGAAGACTCAACAGTATACTATATTAACCTTGTCGTTTATGGGGTTTGGAATTTGTTCAAATCATTCGATTGCGATTCATAAACATTGGGCGTGCGTTGGGCATCGGTGTTTCTGGCAGCCGCCATTACCGGAAGTTGGTAATCACATCAACACGCCTTGTCCAATGGGGGATAGGGGTAGTGCGCGCGTCAGGGAGCCTGTCACCTGGGAAATGGAATGTGTCATGTGGGAATGCTCACGTTTAGTCACGGAATATGAGATCAAAGGTCATAGGCCAGGCTTTTGCGCAAGTGCTTCCCTCAAATAACTATTGCTGTTCGTACATATATCTATACTGCATACAACTCTACAGTCTTCTCCGCTACGTGACAGGGTACCATACGTTGTGAGTTCGAACCCGATTGAAACCACCACATTATTAATAGCAAAGTGCATGAGCACAAAGTGAGTATCATTTTTTTTGTCATTTGTGATAGACTTTTAACAGAAGGGAATGAGACGCAACAACTGTTGCAGCACTATGACTATGACTTATCCATATCTCATTCATTTTACGTTGAAATGTAGAGACTTGCAACATATCTCTATTCATAATAATGGTTTTGCTTATCAATGTTTTCCTTCATGTTATTCCTTGGTGACATATTGTATTTGAGCATTGACATTGACATTTTATGATATCCATTGACATTTAGAAAATTTGGAGTTGCACATCTGTCACATGGGAATGAAAAGGCTCTCAACACATCTCCAACCGCTAGCATGGAATTATCTATTTGTTTATCTTCATTTATGTTGACATATTCTGAATCATTTTGAGCATTGACATGGGAATCTTGTTGTATTGATTTGCATTTAGAGCATTCAGAGTCACCACACCTGTCACTTAGGAATGGAGAGTCTGTCAACACATAACCAGCAACCATAATTGTGTAACTTATCTATGTTTCCCTCAATTTTCTTTCTTATTGACCTATTCTGAAACAATTTGAGCATTAATATAGGAATTATGTTGTATTGATTGACATTTAGAGCATTCAGAGTCATGACACACATGTCACATGGGAATGAAGAGTTTTTCAACACAGCTCCGACAACAATATTTTATGTCTTACACATCTTCTCATATCTTTTAAGTTTTCCTCACCTATTCTCAACCCCTTTAATTTATTACATTTGAATTTTGTTTTATTACTTGTAATTTAGACCTTTGGGAGTCCCACACCTGTCACATTGGAATGGAGAGTTTCTCAACACAGCTCCAACCACAATATTTTGTGTCTGACACATCTTTCCTATCTTTTAAGTTTTCCTGACCTATTCTAAACCCTTTTTTATTATTGCACTTGAATTTTGTTCTATCACTTGTAATTTAGACCTTTGGGAGTCACACACCTGTCATGTGGGAATGGAGAGTTTCTCAACAGCTCCAACCACAATATTTTGTGTCTGACACATCTTTCCTATCTTTTAAGTTTTCCTGACCTATTCTAAACCCTTTTTTATTATTGCACTTGTATTTTGTTCTATCACTTGTAATTTAGACCTTTGGGAGTCACACACCTGTCATGTGGGAATGGAGAGTTTCTCAACACAGCTCCAACCACAATATTTTGTGTCTGACACATCTTTCCTATCTTTTAAGTTTTCCTCACCTATTCTAAACCCTTTTTTATTATTGCACTTGAATTTTGTTCTATCACTTGTAATTTAGACCTTTGGGAGTCACACACCTGTCATGTGGGAATGGAGAGTTTCTCAACACAGCTCCAACCACAATCTTTTGTGTCTGACACATCTTCTCCTATCTTTTAAGTTTTCCTCACCTATTCTGAACCCTTTTGAATTATTACAATTTTATTTTCTTGTATCACTTGTAATTTAGACCTTTGGGAGTCACACACCTGTCACGTGGGAATGGAGAGTTTCTCAACACAGCTCCAACCAAATATTTTGTGTCTGACACATCTTCTCCTATCTTTTAAGTTTTCCTCACCTATTCTGAACCCCTTTCAATTATTACATTTGAATTTTGTTCTATCACTTGTAATTTAGACCTTTGGGAGTCACACACCTGTCATGTGGGAATGGAGAGTTTCTCAACACAGCTCCAACCACAATATTTTGTGTCTGACACATCTTCTCCTATCTTTTAAGTTTTCCTCACCTATTTGAAACCCTTTTTTTATTCACTTGAATTTTGTTCTATCACTTGTAATTTAGACCTTTGGGAGTCACACACCTGTCACGTGCGAATGGAGAGTTTCTCAACACAGCTCCAACCACAATCGTTTGTGTCTGACACATCTTCTCCCATGCTTTTAAGTTTTCCTCACCTATACTGAACCCATTTTAATTATTACAATTTTATTTTCTGTTATCACTTGTAATTTAGACCTTTGGGAGTCACACACCCTGTCATGTGGGAATGGAGAGTTTCTCAACACAGACTCCAACCACAATCTTGTGTGTCTGACACATCTTCTCCTATCTTTTAAGTTTTCCTCACCTATTCTAACGCATTTTCAATTATAACATTTTCATTTTCGTTCTATCACTTGTAATTTAGACCTTTGGGAGTCACACACCTGTAAGGTGGGAATGGAGAGTTTCTTTACACAGCTCCAACCACAATATTTTGTGTCTGACACATCTTCTCCTATCTTTTAAGTTTTCCTCACCTATTCTAAACCCCTTTCAATTATTACATTTGAATTTTCTGGTATCACTTGTAATTTAGACCTTTGGGAGTCACACACCTGTCATGTGGGAATGGAGAGTTTCTCAACACAGCTCCAACCACAATCTTTTGTGTCTGACACATCTTCTCCTATCTTTTAAGTTTCCTCACCTATTCTAAACCCTTTCTATTATTACACTTGAATTTTGTCGTAACCATTGTAATTTAGACCTTTGGGAGTCACACACCTGTTCATGTGGGAATGGAGAGTTTCTCAACACAGCTCCAACCACAATATTTTGTGTCTGACACATCTTTCCTATCTTTTAAGTTTTCCTCACCTATTCTAAACCCTTTTTTATTATTGCACTTGAATTTTGTTCTATCACTTGTAATTTAGACCTTTGGGAGTCACACACCTGTCACGTGGGAATGGAGAGTTTCTCAACACAGCTCCAACCACAATATTTTGTGTCTGACACATCTTCTCCTATCTTTTAAGTTTTCCTCACCTATTCTAAACCATTTTAATTATTACATTTGTATTTTCTGTATCACTTGTAATTTAGACCTTTGGGAGTCACACACCTGTCAAGTGGGAATGGAGAGTTTCTCAACACAGCCCAACCACAATATTGTGTGTCTGAACACATCTTCTTCTATCTTTTAAGTTTTCCTCACCTATTCTAATCCATTTTAATTATAAGCATTTTCATTTTCTGGTATCACTTGTAATTTAGACCTTTAGGAGTCACACACCTGTCATGTGGGAATGGAGAGTTTCTCAACACAGCTCCAACCACATATTTTGTGTCTGACACATCTTCTCCTATCTTTTAAGTTTTCCTCACCTATTCTGAACCCTTTTTAATTATTACATTTTCATTTTCTGGTATCACTTGTAATTTAGACCTTTGGGAGTCACACACCTGTCATGTGGGAATGGAGAGTTTCTCAACACAGCTCCAACCACAATATTTTGTGTCTGACACATCTTCTCCTATCTTTTAAGTTTTCCTCACCTATTCTGAACGCATTTTAATTATAACAATCTTATTTTCTGGTATCACTTGTAATTTAGACCTTTAGGAGTCACACACCTGTCAGGTGGGAATGAGAGTTTCTCAACACAGACCCAACCACAATATTGTGTGTCTGACACATCTTCTTCTATCTTTTAAGTTTTCCTCACCTATTCTGAACGCATTTTAATTATAACATTTCATTTTCTGGTATCACTTGTAATTTAGACCTTTGGGAGTCACACACCTGTCATGTGGGAATGGAGACTTTCTCAACACAGCTCCAACCACCATTTTTGTGTCTGACACAACTTCTCCTATCTTTTAAGTTTTCCTGACCGTTTCCGAACCCCTTTTAATTATTACATTTTATTTTTGTGTATCACTTGTAATTTAGACCTTTTGGAGTCACACCCTGTCACGTGGGAATGGAGAGTCTCAACATATCTCCAGCCACTATAATGCTGTGACTTATTCTTGATGTCCTACATTTATGTTTTTGTGAGCTATTCTGAACCAGTTTCAACAATCAATTTGGAATTTTAGTTATCTCTTGACATTTGGAGCTGTCGGAGTCACACACCTGTCACATGGGAATGGAGACTCTCAACACTTCTCCAAACACTATAATGTTGTAACTCATCAATTTTCTCCTTCATTTATGTTTTATGAGCTATTCAAAACCAGTTTGAGCAATGACATTGGAATTTTATCTGTATTGCTATTTGGCCCAGTCAGAGTCATACACCTGTCACGTGGGAATGGAGTCTCTCTCATACCACATAAAACCTCATAATGACCATCATCCTTGCCACTTATACCAAAACTTTCACAAACAGTGCATGAATCTCTTGTAACAATACTCACAGCAATCATGTAGATAGCAAGATAATGGGAATTTTAACATTCAGTCAATTTTAAATTCTGTGAGCAATAAGAAATAATGATGATATAACTTAGTCTATTATGCACTCACTAAACATATTTCCTGAACAGCTGATGTGTTGTAAGAGTATTTTGAAGAGACATTGATTTGAGAAAGTCATAATGCATTTTATCATACACTTTAACACCTCTTACCATCCCCCGTCAAAACATCAGATTTTCATTGTTGCAAAACACTACACAGGTATATTAAGTTGTCTTGCTATGTTTTTCTTTTTTGTACTCAGATTTGCAGTTGACTATGAAGACGAGATACTTTGCAAAGAAGCATTGTCTTGTGTCAAGAAGGAAAGGCATAAGCCTGGAAGATGCAGACATTAGCTTTGTATAGTAATAGAGATTTTGCACATATGAGGGTTCGGTGAAAAGTTTTGAGCCTAACTATGAAGGAGCAATGCCAGATCAATGAAGCTTGGTTTGAATATATTTCAACTCTTCAGATGACAACCTAGAAAAGGGACAAAATATCAATGGAGAGAACTATTCTAACCTGTTGAGGGAGTTTCGGGAGGCTGACAAAAATACGATGAGGGAAAGTTGAGAAAAGGTGTCTTGTTCCATCTGGACAATGCTCCACCTAACAAGTCAGTCATTGACATGGCAACAGTGCATGACTGCGGCTTCAAACTCATTCTACGTGCCACCATACTCTCCTGACCTAGCACCCTCAGACTTTCATCTCTTCCCCCACATGAAGAAATAGTTAGCTGAAAAGCATTTTGTGTTTTTAAGGCATTTTTTGTCATTTTTGGTCAAAATCTTTTTCATAAAACAATAATTGTCATAGCTTTGATATTTAGTATACAGGTTCAAAGAGGTTATCAACATGTAATATATTCAAAATATGATAAAATGTACAATTTTATAATTTTGGAGCAATATTTTGCCATTTTTGGTTAAAAATTGTCTTTCTAAAATCCTGCTTGTCTGATAGCTTTGATATTTGGTATACAGGTTCCTATGGTCATCCTTGTGTGATATATTGACATTGTGATGAAATCTTCCATTTTATATTTTGACACAAGTTTTACCATTTTTTGTCAAAAACTTTGTTTCGCAAAAGTTACTCATCTGATAGCATTTTTGTCAAACTGCCTGAATAAGTGTCCACCTAGTGTCAGAGACGGATTGCAAAGACACTGTAAAATGACAGTTTTCTATGCCTGCTACTGATGAATGTCTGTGTAAATATGGATCTGTAATGAAACATTCTTCTGTCATAACAATGCATGGTATTGCCAAGGGACCTCTGCACTCAGTATATATTTGGTGTTATGCTATGTACGTCCTCTATACTGTCCATGCCTAAAGTAGCTACAGGAACTTTGACCCTATGTTTCATTGTTCTCCTTGTGTAACGGTAGTTCTAGTCTGTTTGTACATCACTGTATTTACACAAAATGAATACAACCTGAAAACTCCTGCATGGTAGCCTACATGTTGTATTACCTATGTGGTCCAGTATTTTCAAATAGCTCAGACGTAGTATACTCTGACTCAAAATATTTAGCAATGAAGTATTTCACATGTACTTACATATTTGCTCTGCTTCAAATGCATGATTGACATAGCTACGTCTAGAACACTACAGTATGTATTCACAAAATGGGAACACGATTAGAAACAAGAAGTGACACACATGTGAAACACAAAGATCAGTTCTAAGAGAACAAGTGATTGATCTTCATGAAACTTGTGGAAAGAGCATTGGTTGCACTGAACTGTTAGCAGAACAGGAAACAGGCAAGCTGTGTAATTGAGGAGTTGCCAACAATGTCAAATGCAATTATCGTCTAGGCTGTAAATGATTAAACAGGGAAACTCAAGCAAATTGCTAAAACTCTACCAGATTTTGTTGAAACTTTGTATGCAGGTTCTTTATGGTGATTCCAGTCACATTTGTTCAACTTGTGGTTACAGTTTTGAAAATTGTCTTATGTATTTAGGATCTGTTTGTCCCATTGCTATGGAAGTTGAAATGCATGTTCCTAAAGATGACCTCCAGTACCTAAGTTGGAGACCTTATTTGCTTTTGTCATTCTTTTTTTTTCTGGTTTAAATATTTCTTGAATGGACCAATTGAAACAGAATGTGAGCTTGACGGTATTTTTTATCATTGCGCTGGGTGACCCATTTGTTGTTTGATTTTATAATACTGTCCATGTAGCTGTAGCTGAATTTGACCTTATTTCTTTTGAGAACTTTTGTAATTTGCAATCCTTACATATATGTTATTTACAATATATATATATATATATATATATATATATATATATATATATATATATATTATATATATATATATATATATATATATATATATATTATATATATATGCATGCATGCATGTCCATCCACTTCAAAAACCTACCATCTTAGTATTTGATGTACATGAGTGGAGGTAAGAATTGGTTCCAATGACAATTTCAGTGCCAAAAGATACAAATGAAAGGGGAAGTTCACCAAGGATGATTTTGACAGTGGACATATTATTATAAGTGATTCAGTGTTTATGCAAGGATACTCAGTATAAACAAAAGTTACGTAAATACTAGCCTGGTTTAAGCGTGGGTGAGTGGAAGATATATCACATAATGCAAACTCCAAGCTTGGAGCTTTTTTCCATGATTCAAATTACATGGGCAACTTCATATACTATTTCTATTGGTTTTTGTAAAAAAATCTGTGAGTTTATAAATGGCGAAAAAAGCTTTCACGGCGTAAACGTCTACAAAGTTAGCACATATTTAAACATCATTCTTGGTGAATTTCCCCTTTCATTAAAAAAGTAAAAAAACAGCAAATAGCTAAAACTCTGTAACCACAGACCAGCTTTGGTTGAGACTTGGTATGCAGGTTCTTTAAGGTGACAAGTCACTTTTGTTAAAATTGTAGTTAAATTTTGATAGTTGTAATTTTGTGCAATTTTCAAGTTTTTTGTCAAAAATATTCTTCCCATTGATTTGAAATTTTGAAGACATGGGGCTAGTTTCTGTCATATATATTAAAATTGTGGTTAAATTTTCATAATTTTATATAGTATATGAAACATATTTACCATCTACCATTATCTTTTGTTCAAAAAATTATTTTCTCCAAAAGTTTTTGTCAGATGCGGCTTGAACATGTGTGCTTGATTCTGGGATTGTCTTCTGTCTTAGTTCTTAAAATTGTAGTAAAATTTTCATCTTTGTATTTTTGGGCAATCTCGCTTGTGGTCAAAAAGTAATTTTCTCTGATTTAATGATTTAATGATTTATGGTAGGTAAAATTTATTGTAAGACCGTCAATATTTGTAAGAATTAGTGTATGACTAGCACAACAGGAGACTGCACTCTTTATTAACAGATTGAAGTCTATGCGCATCATGTTTACAAGTGAATGCAAATTTACCAGATTGTATGTTGTTGTTACATCGTTCAAGATAATAAAATATATGAAAGGTATCATATTGTGTGTTGTCCTACTTTAAATATTTTTTGTCAATAATACATAAAAGAAATTGAATAGACTTAAGTTCACATTACGTCATTTTCAGGGTAATAAGACTGATTGATAGATCACCACAATGTCATCAGCATTAAATAAATAGTATATTTTTATATCGACTATTGAACTCACAACTGTCGGTAAGGTTATCATTGTAATTAGTGAATAGTATGAGGGAGAAGACTACTTTTAAGATAAGATGAGGATCGTGAATGGCTGATGTCCATCAACGAGACATAGATTTAGCAAAATGCGCACACAAAGGCAGATAATACCTCCTTTTGTTGTCAACATATTTCAGTCAACAGCTAGACAAGGCCACATACTATTTTTCTTCTTCAAACAGAGAAATAAACAAAACCAGGTGACATACTGAACTGGCGTTTCGTGGCAGCAAACTATAACATCATGTTCAGGGTATTATATGTTATGCAGCAGTCAATGTAATCCCCGAAGGACACCACCTCGGGCGATAGGGGTTAAATGTGGGGGGGATTAGACTGTTTGCCATGAAACTATGCCCGAGGGGGTGGGGCAGTTGCCTCATATTGATCCCCAAGTCACTTTCACGGACTTGCACAGATTTTAAAAATGTCCCATTCATTGAGGTGGGGATTTTCAAGATTGTCTTGCCCCAGGGGGTGGGGCATTTGACAAATTTCTAAGACTAATTCAAGAATCCCCAACAAAGCTTATGCCCTGAGGTGGGGAGGAAGGGGGTTGACATTGACTGCCGCATGACAAACATGCAGTCTGGAATAGGTCTCACAGGAAAATTGCACAGAAGTTAGGCACAATAAATATTTGTTTCCAAAATAAGTATCACAAAAGTAGTAATTTCACAGTAATTTCTAAATTTCTTCTGAAGTACGATAGCCTGCAAAATATAACGCCCTTCGTTTAGAGGCGATATCAGGTCAAGTGCACAAACATTATCACCAAATAACAATTTTGCCACAAATTCCATTGTATGACATTTAGGGGTGGACCATTTGATATCCGGGGGGGGTCTGGAAGATTTTAGAAAAAGTTTTTTTCCAGCAGATACAAGGGGAAATAATTCTGCCTTAGATGATTTTAAATAAGTGAACACACTCTGTAGATACATGCATATCATCTCTTGTGTGTTGACCAATAAATAAGTTTGTTCTCTGTTATGATTCCGACATGGACAGATTGCACTGACAAGTCAAATGACAGAATTTCAGAAGATGTTAAAACAAAACTGTCATCGTCAAGTATTATAATCCTTGGCATATTTTGGCCAACCAATAAACCAATTTACATTTTCAAAAAATAAAATCAAAATAGAACTAATTTTCAATTTTCAAATGGTTTTATCATCTTGATTATTAGCTTTTAGGCCTATTTCTAAATTTAAAATCTTTGGGCTGACATTGGAACGTAGGAAACAGGTATGTATATGTATAGGTGTGTATACTGAGGATGGCGCTTTGCGGGCATTCAAATTTCCCTCTGACAAACTCTATTAACAACAATGCACATTTCTGTTTTTTTTCAATTTACAATATACCAAATGTCCAATTTTCCAATTTCATTTGGGGCATGGCCCAGTATCTTTTCATTACATGGTAAAAATAACTGTATTGAATTGGAATTAAGGTGTAACATTTCTCAGTGTGACCAAATATATACCGGTACTGGGGGAGGGCTTGGTTATGATAATTCGGAAAAGATACTTTTAAAAATTAGCGGGAATGAGGGACTGGTCAGTTTCTTTGGCCAGGGAGGCCATTTGATTCATGGGGTGACCCTGTGTTTTTACTTTGGTTATGGTGTCACCTATTTTGAAATGTCCAATTAGGGGGGTCAGTGTGTTTTTAAAGTTCGACGCGGGCTCATACTTGCCTAAAATGCATCAAATGCATCGTGCTAGCCATGAATTTCATCATTCAATTTCATATTCGGCGCGTAACTTTAACGATAATGAGATATATTTTTCACAGCCCCGTCCTAGTGCAAAACGTTAATATATCAGACACACATATATCTGATATGTATGTTTAAAATTTTTCGGCACGCCCTTCAGGCGCATTTCTTTAAAATATCAAACAAAATTTTTCAGCATGCCCTTCAGCTGCATGACTTTCATACATCAGATATATATATATATATATATATATATATATATATATATATATATATATATATATATATATATATATATATATATATATATATATACACAACTGAGTTGATCAGGATAATCTAAAATATTACATTTCCACTACAAATTTGTTTCGTATAGGCTGCAGACCAGCCTACACTCATCGGGTTGCTGTGATCGACTGGCTAGTCGATCACAGCCACCCGATGAGTGTAGCGGCTCTGCATATATATATATATATATATATATATATATATATATATATATATATATATATATATATATATATATATATATATATATATATATATATATATATATATATATATATATCAGAGATATCTGGATGTTTAATATTTTGGCGCCCCCTGGCGCAGTACATCAATATATCAGAGATATATGTCAGAAATATCTTGATGTCTGTAAATTGAATGTCTGTTTTGCCAAGTGTACTAATCATTATGAAATCTACAGTTCATATGAAAAGCATGGCAAGTTCCTGACAATGTATGTTTCTTCCATGAGAATTCAGTATTAGAAAGCAACATGCACTATATATAATCACATTTTTCTTACAACAGTTCTGGACATGTTGTTGTGCATAAAAAGAATGGCGTACATTCACAGTTCATTCAAATACTGTATTAAAACTTTACAATTGACACGTTTAAGTTCTTATTAGTGACATGACAACAGTTTCATTGAAACACTAAATCAAGTATGTAGAAGTCCGTTGATTTATGATAAACAGATTGATTTGGCAACATCGCTGCATTAAAAAAAGTCAACATGTGGGGAAAAAAATAATGCCCCACAAAAATCTTCTAACCCCCCCCAGGATATCAATGGTCCACCCCTTAGGGGTGGATAATAATCCTACATTTGTATCGAGATTTCAAACAGATACAATGTTTTCATTACATCATAAACAATATCAATCTGATTAAAATCAGATATAGAGTACCGCAACGTCTTCTTATGCGTACGCGGTATTCTCTTCTGTCGCCTCTTATATTCCTGACTTTATACACAATAGAATTTCAATGGATAATGGTAGTTTTAGTAATTCCTTTGGGAGACAACTGATTGATCTTTGCATTCAAAACGGCTTACAGATTTTAAATGGTAGAACTGCAGGGGGTCTTTATGGAAAACCAACTTGTTACAAGGGAAATGGATTTAGTACAGTAGATTATGGTATTGTTACAAAGAATTTGGCGAACCGTGTAGATTATTTCAAAGTATATGCTTTTACACATTTCTCTGATCATTGTCCAATAGGTTTTTCTATAAATATAAATAATATTGTGAAGCAGTCAGTTGATGTAGAGTGTAAACCATGTTCAAGTAAATATTTTTGGAATTATAATGCAAACAATATTTCTTAAATACTCTGCAAAGTTCATCTATTCAAGAAGACTTTAGAAATTATAATATTGAGTGTCATAGATCCAATTCTTGTGATAATATTGTAAAAGTATTTGAAGGTATTATTCACAAAGTCTCAGATCGTTGTTTACGTAAGGTTACGCCGAAATTGAAAAAGAACAAATCAAAACGTGGTTTTCAGCCTTGGTTTGACAAGTCTTGTTTTTCACTTCGTAAGATCTTAAAGATTGCTGTAAATTGTTGAATCGTTACCCAAATGATCCACATATTAGAGGGAGATGTTTCACTCTAAAAAGAGAATACAAAAAATTGTTAAAATGTAAACGGTCAACTTTCAGAAAGAGTCAATTAAGGAAATTAGAAAGGGTTTATTCCGAAGACCATAATGATTACTGGAAATTGTGGAAGGATATTTCAGGGAGTCATATGTCTGTAAGAAAATCGACTCGTCTATCTCTCCTGCTGAATGGTTTTATCATTTAAGCAGTTAGGTGATTTTCTTGTGAAGAAACTGATAATGTTTCTAAACGTATCATATCTGAATTAACAAAAATGGAAGATGCCAATGGATATGATGTTAACGTTATTCTTAATTCCACATTTAGAGAATTAGAAATATTTAGGCTTTGCATAAATTAAAATCAGGGAAATCCCCAGGTGTCGATGGTATTTTGAATGAAATGCTAAAATATGGTGGTTCTTCCATACTTACTCCATTGTGTTCCATTATTCAATGTCATCCTCAGATCAGGAACATTTCCAAATGCTTGGAAAAAAGCATATTTGGTCCCTGTGTTCAGATCAGGTGATACATGTGATCCGTCAAATTACAGAGGTATTTCTATAAATAGTTGCCTTGCAAAATTGTTTACCTCTGTGTTGAATAATAGGCTTCTAAACTTTCTTAATAGCAATGGTATTCTTTCGCCATTTCAGTCTGGTTTCAGAGCAAAGAGGAGAACTGCAGATAATCTTGTTGTTTTGCGTTCTAATATCGATCAACATATCTATGCGAAATTTATCAGTCAAGCTGTAGTCCCAGTCGTAGGTACCTTTATTGTTGTTTTGTAGATTTTCAGAAAGCATTTGACAGGGTTTGGCGTACAAGTTTACTTTGGAAATTACAGAAATATGGCATTAATGGTAATTTTTATAGCTTAATTAAGTCCATGTACCACAACATTAAGTATTGTGTGAAAAGTAACAATTGCTTTACTGAAGAATTTTACTCCAGTTTAGGAGTTAAGCAAGGGTGTAACTTAAGTCCAACTTTGTTTAATATTTTTATAAATGATCTTCCCAGTACATTTGGTTCCAGTCAGGACTGCCCTATCAAACTTAGTTAACTCCTTATCAATTGTCTAATGTATGCTGATGATCTTTTATTGATTTCAGAATCTGAAACAGGCTTACAAAGCTGCTTAGATAAACTTCATAGTTTTTGTCGTGAATGGAAATTATCTATTAACATAAAGAAAACGAAAGTTATTGTGTTTAACAAAAGTAATCATATTTTAAAAGGAGTTAAACTCACTTACAATGGAGTGACTCTTGACTTAGTGAAAACGTACTGTTACCTTGGTTTTGTCATTACCCCAAATGGTAGATTCAAAGGTAATTTTCATAATCTTAAATTGAAGGCAATGAAAGCTCTTTTCAGCCTTCGTAAGGGCCTTCAGAATGGTTCACTTTCTGTAAAAGTTGCATTATCACTCTTTGATAGTTTACTTGTTCCTATTATGACATATGGCTGTGAAATATGGGGATATGAAATTAATGACAAATGTAACTTTCTCAATGATGTTAGTATATCTTATTATAGATTTATCCTAGGAGTATCTAAACATGCACCATCTGATGGTGTTGTTGGAGAGCTGGGTAGATATCCAATTCACTTTATGGTGATAAAGCACATGCTCAAATACTGGCATAGATTAGTTTTATCAGATGACATCTTACTGAGATCTGCTTATACGTCCAGGTTGAATTCAGATTGGTCTAATTATATACAAAGCATTTTGAACTCTTACAGTGGGAGTGATATATGGTCTTGTGTTTGCAATATCAATTCCACAGTTAATAATGTATATGATAGTTTTTGTGAAATGTATGAACAAACATGGCTGAGAAACATTCATAATGATACGAGGAAGTGTGGAATGCAGAGGAATAAGCTCCGAACTTACAGGCTATTTAAGACCAAATTGAATTTGAAAGTTACTTGCTAGATATAAGATCTTGTAGGCCTACTTATAGGAGGTGGCTGACAAAACTAAGAATTTCGGATCACAACCTACAAATAGAACTGGGTAGAAGGTCAATTCCAAAAGTTCCTGCAAATGACAGATTCTGCAAGTTTTGTAAGTCTTTAGTTGAGGATGAATTTCACTTTGTTATAGAATGTCCAAAATACAGAACGTATCGAGATGGTCTATTTTCATCCACTAGTTTGTATAGTCCAGGCTTTCTTGATTTTAATGATAGAGAAAAGTTCATGTATATCTTTACTCACGAAAACAAACTACCTCTTGCCAAATTTATTTCTTGTACGTTAGTTTCTCCCCCAGCAGCAGCTTCATCCAGTCCTTGAGTGTGTTGTTGAGCAATAAAGTTAAGTATTAAAGTTTAATCAGATCGGAATAATATGTAACACAGGCATTTCTACGGTAACACTTTGCGGTAAAAGAGGGCTCGGACAACACTTCATAAAAGATTTTTGCATCACTGTTTTGTCAATAATGATCTGGCAAACCGGCGCTACCCACAGGTTATCGTAACGTTGCTTGGATAGTCGTTCCAAAAAGAGAACGGCGACCTGCGGCCGCCCGCCTCGAACGACTATCCAAGCAACGTTACGATAAATTGTGGCGCTACCATAGGGTATACCCGATTCGTCCAGCTGGGTCGGAAGCACAGACGAATAGGGTCGACTAGACTAGTGCTACTACGGCCCTCTCTTGAAAAATTGAACTCTCATCGACACTCTTTCTACGTATTCGATCGCCAAGATCGCGAGACTTCGCAAAAACCAGAACCCTACTCGCCGATTTGATTATAAACGATACGTAAATACAGAGAGCATACAGACGGCGTAGCATGCGGAAGTGCACATACACGTGACCTGTCAGAATTTTTCCCACATGACAGTCTCCGGTGCGCGCGAACTCCATAAGTGCAATGGGGTGCGCTTATTTTCATCTCTACAGGGCCATCTGCATTGTAGCGCTACTGGTGAGCGAAGTCGCAAAAACCAAAAAGCACCGACCGTCTCACCGTAGCGCTACAATTTTGCAGCTAAGTTCATTACATCTCAGATGCTCAAACTGTCATTCAGCACTAAAACTCGAAGTGGGTGAATGACTGTAGCTGTAAAGTTCCAACACATTTGAGCTGTACAGTGTACAAGAGACTACATGCATCGCTTGTCTTCTCTGCAGTGTGTAAGAGAGTTCTTGCAGTGCTTCAGAGCATTGGTAGCTCCATGTTCAGAGGCAATGCATGTGTTATCCTAAACCCACTAAGCGATTTTGTGTTTAAGTAATCTTTGTAGTTTGAGCTTCTGCTATGTAATGAACTATGTGCATAGACACTTGAAACACTTCTGCACACTCTGATGTTTATTTTTCCCAAATAATGCTTCTCAATGGCAGAATCGACCAAAATATGTACTCACCAGAGCTTTCGGTGCAGGCTGTCATGGCGGCTGCCATCTTGAAAATACCCACGATGCAACATGTTTTTTGCTCATGTAGGGCGTTTTCACGCTCAACCTAATGTTCTTTTTGCTCATGTAGGGCGTTTTCACGCTCAGTCTGATGGTTTTTTTGCTCATGTAGGGTGTTCACATGCTCCGCTAAGTTCTCTATAGGAACTCTGTCAAGGAGAGCTGCATTGCAGATGTCTACCATTGAGGGCGCCTACGCAGTGCTTGTAAAATGCCAAAGTAATATTATCTGTACTAATTTAAAGTTGCAAGCCTTGGTAAGTGGATCGTCACATTACTTTACAATGTGGATGGATGGCTCGTTATGATGTTATATCTTTCATAGATAGATAGATAGATAGATAGATAGATAGATAGATAGATAGATAGTAGATAGATAGATAGATAGATAGATGATAGATAGATAGATAGATAGATAGATAGATAGATAGATAGATAGATAGATAGATAGATAGATAGATAGATAGATAGATAGATATACGTCAACGCACATAATACTGATTCCGTACATTTGTGAATCACTTCCAGTAGACACATATGTATGCAGATAAAGCACTTAAGTACAGTGGAAACTTGGTCTGCAAAGATATAAGTTACATATACTCTCGTTTTGCATAGACATTTGTTACGTATATCAACGTAATGATATGATTAATATACAAAGACATGCGTCACAGTACGTATATCACTAACATGGTGTTCTGTGTGCGTACGTAAATATACTGAACGTATATTTGCCTAGTCTTAAAGAGATACCGGTTTGCCGAAAGCTGGACAGATATTTAGACACCTACACATTTATTTAGCGGTTAAGTTTAAGAAAATGGATCTCACTGAATTGTTTTGATAGGTGAAGGGGTAGCGAGTAGTCTATGTTACTAGGTAAGTAGGGTGACTATAGAAGGATTACATTTATGTGTATATGATAATCATGTGAACACCTGCTTAAGGCCATCGTCTGGGCTAATGTCGGTCAAATGCTCAAAAAATCTAATTTTATTTTTTTCCTTCATTGTCACCCTCGACATGTATACTTTCAAATAAGCTATATCATTCTTCAAAAAATATTAACTAAAATCGAGAAAAATCGCGTTTTTTTCCCACTGACCCCTGGTCAAATTTTATTTAGTCTAATTATATATTCAAAACAGGTAAATCGCTATTTTTGGTTGCCTAAAAACTTTGTTGAGTTATGGCATCATGTATGAAGTAGTGACCATTTGCTTGCTTATTGAAGCAGCTTTTTCAGAGGTAAAAATATGGCGTTGTGGAAATTGTGAGTTTGAGACTAATTGCAGTCTAAAAAAGCCAGATCAATGAGTAATCGGAAGAAATTTGCAACAAATGATTCTGTTTTATATTTTGTGTGGATATTACTGTAGGCATATGAAGATTTTCATTCAGGTATAGCAATTAAACCAGAAAACAAACCATATTAGACGTTATGGTGTCCATATACATAACAAGTAAAGAATCTCACATGAATTTCATTATCATGCTGATTATAAAATCAATGTTTTTTGATAAGTAACAGTTCATTTTTCACTTAGAAAGCAATTACAACCAGGCATTTGTAAATAGAATTCTAACTGACAATTTAAACTTGTCCAATACCCTATTTTGAGGTCGTAAACTTTGCATGAAGTATGAGTATCACCTTTATGTTGTAAACATTTCAATCCAATACTCCTAACAATTGTGTTTTGTACTGCATTCGTTTCTTGTGGCAGTAATAACTCTTGAAAGAATGGTTGGAATGCAATGAAAATCAGCCAACATATGTGAAATTAAATACTTTACAAATAAACTTCAAAAAACAAGGTCATCCAATCATGTCATAGTAGAAACTTGACGGAAAGTTGTGAAATTTATTAATTTTTCAATCTTACCGAGATGACTATGATTTAATTTATATTGACATCTTATACAGTCATAGATTTAGGTTCACATTGTAATACATATACATCTGAATGCTACAGAAAAAATTCGGTTGTTGTATGACTTTTCGTTCAATAGATATCTTTGCCACAAATTTCCTCATATTTTTAACCCTGAAATTGTCGCCACGGCAACCGAATATCCGGTTTTCCCCCTGCACTGCATTTACCATCTACTGCAACAAAAAGATGACAAACTCTGAAAACAAGGTACTACACGGTTAGTGTTTTAAAATAGCCCCTACAACAGCCTTAAGACTAGCATAAGGTAGCAGAAATGGGGGACCAGAATAAAAGGAAGATAGAGATAAATTCATCTTAATTAGGAATACCTTACCTTTGACAGTCTTCACAGCCACCACTGTTTTGCCTCTTTCACCGGCAATTTCAGTCGCCGTGGCCCGGAGTACCTGCCCGTACGAGCCAGTGCCAATGATCCGCTGCATTTCGATGTGCTCACGTGGGAAATCGTTGGAGCGAGCGCCGAGTTTCATGTAGATGTCAGCTGTGTCCGTATCAGGCTGACGAAGAGATGTGTACTGCGATTCTAAAGACGTGTAATTGCTTTCCTGAGGATGTGAGGATATAAAAAAGCCATCAGTATTATCGGCATTGTTACTGAAATATTGCCCTGCGCAAAGTGTATATCGATGGCAAAATATTATACTCTATCAGTTTTGACTTTCCACATGCTGGGGAGCTTTTCGTCATTACGAGGATAGCAGGCCGGGGGAAATCAAAGACATAATAAGATAAATATGACATCCTTACCTTTTCTAATTTGTAAGCCATGACCCCCCCCCAACTTTAAAAGAATACTACATTTTTGTACATGCATACACTTTCAGTCATCCCTCTCTAGTCAAGTTCACTAACTATATTTGAAATTAGGTATACATGCCGTCATACTTGTGCGTTGAGCCTTTGTTAGTTCCAACCTTAGTCAAATAGTATAGACAGACTGGTAACGCGGCATGCCTTTTGTTCCATGGTCGTCTCGGTAGACTATTAGCTTTTCATATTAAAATGAGCTTAAAGGTGTTAACCTTTTCTGAGGTTTTGTTTGTGGTTGATAATTGCACTAGATTATGCGAAAAATACGACGAGATAGCATCGTACTTCCAGTCGCGTAGAACCATAGTTAATTTGTGAGCTCTCAGGCCAGAAACACTCCTTCACGCCAATCAAAACATAACACGCCAGCAGTTTCATAAACATGTCCTTCCTTGACGCACGTGTAAAAGACGGTATGACTGACCGTAAATTATTGAGTAAAACCAGACAGTATCGATAAAAGACTTTTAAACTTTGTTCAAACACACTCATCATATATTCATAAAAATGTGAGAGGAATTTTTAAAACGGTAAAACTCACTTTCCTGAAGTTCAAAACACTCCCGTTTTCGCCAGCACGTCAATTTCGCTCAGCACCACACGACAACAACAACACAAACTTTGCCGAACATACTTTCGCTTAACAGTCGGCGAAAATCCGAAAATTACCGAAGGATGCATGGTCGGCACTCTTCGGAAAAGAGAAACGATAGCAACCTGAGGCGAGGCGAACATGGATGGGTTACGTAACCGCTTCACGCCTTAAACAATGCCCGTTGCGACTCTGTCTATGTTTCTCTGTGTTCCAACTTAGTGTGTGCGAGACTGAACCATACCAGTCATTCATGTATTAAACCTACTTATATCCTAAAGTCTGTGGGGAATTGCTTTCAAAATGATCTAAAAAAATCGCAACAATAAAAAAATTATGTTCGTGCAACTGAACCACGAAAAAAAACTGTCAAAATTTAAAATTACGCTAAAGAGTCAATACATGTGCGTTCCAATTTTTACAATCCCTTTCAAATTTATTCATGTGCTGTCTAATAAGACAATGAATCGGAGACTGTTGCCGAAAGTTTTGTTCCAAAATTGTTCCTATTAACATCTGCTTAGTACCACAGAGAGTGGAATAAAAAAAAAAAACTTTTGTCAAAAGACGTTAGTGTTTGCGGATGTTGAGATTATGAATCGTGATATTTTGGTCTGACCGTCTTTGACTCAGCAAACAGTAGATCCTGATAATTGCCTCTGTCTTCGTCGTTGTCCTGGTAACGAATAATATAATGTCAGAGTTTCAAAAATTTGACATTCACTTTGAGCTATCTTTCTGAAAATGGAATTCAACAATATGTTTCACTAAAATGAAATAATGTTTGTTACTTAAATAATGTTATTATTTGTAAGGGCATATTTTACGAAGAACAGTGCATTCTTAAGACAACGTAAAGTACATTGTAAAGACGTGATCTTTATCGTTCGATATAGGTATCCTTGTAAACTATGTGCAATCCTCAGACTCTCCGTTAACACCTAAATAAAGCTTGGCCAATGATCGATAAATAAAGTTAACATTCATTGTTCCCTCCCTCAGTACAATTGATGCATTTAATTCATTTAGAATAAGTTTGAAAGATGCTTTTTGATAGAGACATTACATCTTTAGCGAAGAAGTAAGCAACTTCGTTATCATCTCTCTCTCTCTCTCTCTCTCTCTCTCTCTCTCTCTCTCCTCCTCTCTCTCTCTCTCTCTCTCTCTCTCTCTCTCTCTCTCTCTCTCTCTCTCTCTCTCTCTCTCTCTCTCTCTCTCTCTCTCTCTCTCTCTCTCTCATACACATAAACCTACCTTTCCAATATGTGTTAATTCCGATCCTGAAGAAGTCTCCTGTTCTTCAGTTCGTTCCTACATAACAAACAGCGTGAAATAATTCATCTGATTAATGGTGTAAATATCATAAATGTGCCCTCAAACAAACATTTGGTAAGTAGACAAAAACACGGATATGGATAGACAACAGGACAAATATATGAATTGACCGACGGATCGATGGACTATATGGTACCTTAGTAGATACAAATTTGAGGTAAAGATAGATATTGAGAGACTTCAGATACAGAGAGAGAGAGAGAGAGAGAGAGAGAGAGAGAGAGGAGAGAAGAGAGAGAGAGAGAGAGAGAGAGAGAGAGAGAGAGAGAGAGAGAGATTTGCACATCAAATTTGAAATTCTGTGCTATCGTAAGTAAGAAGTACACATAAGGGTAAACGAAAATGCTGTCAAGTCTTCCCTACCGGTAAATTCTTCCTCCGTCTGTAGATTCTGAAGTAATATCCGAGAGCAGCAGCAACGCCGATGACGATAAGCAGGCCAAATACGATTCCAATAATGGCTGACGAATTCTAAGGAGTGTAGGCAGGTGAAATATAATAAAACGATAGGGAATCTTGTATTATGATGTTACAATAAATCATATATTAGTATTATTAAATACAGAATGTGCAATTAAATACCTGGTATTGGGACATAGACAGTAGTAG
Source organism: Ptychodera flava (assembly GCF_041260155.1). Classification (NCBI taxonomy): domain Eukaryota; kingdom Metazoa; phylum Hemichordata; class Enteropneusta; family Ptychoderidae; genus Ptychodera; species Ptychodera flava. Next base: position 31,023,038 of record NC_091930.1, read on the forward strand.
GGAAGATAACTACTGGCTATGATTTGAAGAGATGACAATTTTGAAATAATAGAACAACATGTTGTTTAACGTACAGTAATATCAGATAGGCAACAAATATGGAAAAAACCATGAGAAGAGTCAATCGAAAGATGTTTTTTATGCTGTGAACCCTGAAATGCTATATTTGGTATATTCTCTCGTTATTATAAGGTTTAGGGACATATGGGACGACTACTTGTGAAGTGGGTCAGTTGATTTGCTTTGCAAGCAATACGGAGGGTATTCGTTCGCCCGGTCGGTATAGAGGTTATAACATTTCAATTCTATCTTTCTCGCGTTGAAAGTCATCAACTATACATAATTATACAAAAATTTCTTATTTACGGAAATGAAGGAAGGCAGAACGTCTTAATTATTTCCATACAAATATAGAAAGTATAAAGGGACAGAAATATTACGACAGATCTTAAAATAACGGTAGACATTTGATGATATGCATACCTCCTGCAGAAACTCCTCCCCTCCCTACCAATTTAATTTTGCACTGGTCTTCAGACACGTTGTTCGTAGCCGTACTGATATAATCTCCATAGTCTGCATTTGTGATGTAAGCCACGGTCAACGTACTCGTTGTCTCTGTCTCTTCTGTCGTTTCCTTTGAGCTGTTAGTGATATATTGACCGTTTTTCTGCCATATGAAAGTTGGTGCCGGATTTGCGGACATCACGCAGATAAGCGTTGCGTTCTCGCCGATGTCTGCCTCGACCACGTCGCTGTAATGTGATCGTCGAACGGTGGGTTCGACTGACAAAAAAAAGATGTAGGTTTTCGAATTCTTAATAAATGGTAATCTAACCGTCGTTTGTGATGTGATGGAGGGCGATATGGCTGCATTTTCTGCCGGGAAAAGACGAAAGCAGCTGCGGTTTCGTTTTATGGTTCAAACTGTAAACCACAGAGTCGAAATGCCTTCATTTTTTTATTACAATCTGTATGCTCTAACTATTCAGTAGACGTTTTTGACGACAATCGGCAAATTAAATCATCTGTATTTACATAATAAAAACATCTGAGGGGCCCCATCTAATAGCCATAGTGTTTGGAAGAATATTTCTCACATTCCTGGCAACTGGAGTACGGGATCGACAATGTGGGAAAATCGATCCCACACGCTAAGAAACCGTCCCACACTCTGCAGTAATATATATTACACGAGTTCTAATCGGATGATAAATAGCCTTCCGTTCCACACGCAAAATATTATCCAATGGCACGATGCATAACACACGGACTGGAACTACAAAGTAAGCAAGTCAGAGTACAGTGGCAGACAACAGCGCTGCCGATTTTGGATAATGTTATACGCCGTTGGTGGTAGATTCAGAAAAAAACGGCCGAATTTCCCGAATAACTGGTCAACGTAGGCCACTTGGAACATATAACTATTTTTTTTCTGTTAGATATCTCGTCCTTAGCCATAGTTGAAGTATCGGCAGTGAAACTCGCCACGGAGTTTGCGTTAGTGACACGGAATACTATAGACGGCCACGAAGTAGGATAGTCGCTGATACAGTAAACATTAAATATTTCCAGTGTAAATTAAATGCATTTTGTGGTCATATGAGAAAAAGATTCTCACACACCAAGAACTTTGGATCAGATTTCTCACACTCGTTGGGGATATTTCGTCCCACATGAACCGTAGGCGAGTGTGAGAAATCTGATCCCAGGTCCTTGGGGTGTAAGATTATATTAATCTATTAGTCTTACGGTTTAGTTAATAGCTCGCTAAAGTGGGGGCACCGTAGGCGGGCGCCGGAAATTGCTCCTTATACTCATGCGTCACTGCAATGCAATGAGGAAATTCATCAGATAGTCAGTAAGCGCGTCTTGGAGACCTATCATTTTGGTGAAAATTTGCACAAGGGTATTGCAATAACGAGTTTGGTTTATGCTGAGGGTAAGGCAATCCACATGGGGAAATTTTGCCCCAAGTTGTAATACTCTTGCCCTAGTAGGTTACTACCCTTATCAAATTCCTTGACCCCTTAGTCGCCGCAATTGAGATCCACAAAGCGTGTGACTGAATCATTACATGTCGCGGTAGGGGTTTCATTTTCTGCAAAGACAGTTTTGCTTCTGGATATATTTTAGACACTTTCAAATCAGATGGATGTGATGGTCTACAGTGTGAGGAAAACTGTTTGAAGGTCCCTGAAATAATTAACCTTTCGCAATTCCTGTGGTTAAAAGCGAATAAGCAACATCACAAATACGTCATTTATATGTCATTAGTCCGTCATGATAATATCGGGGAAGCCCGTAGTACCACTCGACAGCATTTTCAAAAGAAAGCTGAAAACGTATATGTTCTCCAGAGCATTTAGTGTGGTTATCAGTTGATCGTCACAAAGCAAAACACTGTTTTTGGATTTTTTGGTATTTAAACTAGTACATGCGTGTCCGGAAACTTCTCTGGTAACAGTTTCTCGAAATGGGCGGCTTGGTTGCCCTCGACAAGTAATCTTTAGAATATCGGTGTCAATTGAAATTCTGCGTTCGGCTGATACACTTTCCAATACACTGTTTACTATACAAAACACGATATGGTCTCGATGGTCTTATGTAAAAATTGACTATACAGCAAACAACGGCCGTCTCCAATGAGTACCAATAATTCATTCCATATCTCTCATAAATATTCAGCACACACTGAGCAAAATGCTTGATATAAAACAATATATACATATATAGGCCTACTGATTCTGTGTACGTGTCAAATACGTTAAGTATACACGTACGTATACACTTGGTGTGCAAAGATAGATATACAATACACATATAAACGTATTGAAATGTTTCCATATACTAAGATATACGTTTATGTATACCATTAATATTGTGTTCCATATACGTCAATATACTGGTCGCATATCAAGTACTTTGTGAAGTGACATCCAACTTAAGTCCATCTTTGAACAGCTAACATTGGATGTAACTGCAAGATAAACATAAACAATAAGTGAAGAAAGGGAAAGATCATGCCGTTCTTACATTGTACATCAACGGTAGCGGTTTTCTTATTGGAAACTTCCGTTTCGTCCCAGTATGTGACGGTCGCCGTACATCTGTAGTCACCGCTGTCAGTCCGTGATGCATGTTCGAGCTGCAACTCCTCGCCGAGTGTCTGTCCTCCGTCCGGGGTCAGCCAAGATATGTCGGCAGTCGGGTTTGAATCAGCCGAACAATTAGCGTAATAGGTTTTACCTTCGATTACCTTGCCATCATTCTCGTTAAATATGGACATTTCGTGAAGATCTGAAAGATGTCAGCAACAACTAAAAACAGTAGATGAATGACATAAGTTGACGTACAAGTATTCTATCCATTCATACATCCATCCATCTATCCATCTATGCATCCATATACATACCATACATACATAGATACATACATACATAGATACATACATACATACATACATACATACATACATACATACATACATACATACATACATACATACATACATACATACATACATACATACATACATACATACATACATACATACATACATACATACATACATACATACATACATACATACATACATACATACATACATACATACATACATACATACATACTACATACATACATACATACATACATACATACATACATACATACATACATACATACATACATATAACACAAACGAATAAACAAAAGTAGCACTAGCAGTATGGCTTATAATGTTAAACTAGGTTTATGGAGTTAGCATATAAACGGTGTATTTAAGGTCAAAACTCAGAACTAGATTTAAAAACGTACAACACTTAGCCGTAGCTAACCAAAAAGGAGATGAAACTAGTTTAGCTAGGCTTTTCGTAATTTACACACCATGATAATTTTACAGATTCGCAGTATTGAAAAACGGGGGGGGGGGTAGGGCCCCTGGTACACATTGACCGTGAGCATGGTACCCAGTTACGCATGCGTCTACGTTGTTTTCTCGGGTAATGCAATCTAGATTAACATATCAACATGTCAGGTACAGTCATTAATTGAAATTGCAATAATGGGAAGACATGTGACAGTTTTGTCGGCCTAAAGTAAGTACAAAGGACGATTCCATAAATCAGGATATCACGGTTGTTAATACACGCCGTCTCGTTATTATATTTTAACTTCATAATCCTAGTTTAAGATCGTAAGTCCTACCTATGATTTTGTTTATTCTTCTGTTTTAATGACTGTTTATTTCTGGTTTCTGGTTTTCCATTTACTTCCTTGTTTCTAGTATGGTGACACGGTTTAAGGTTATCTAAATTCTACACATAAAGAGGATAATTTTCAAGAAATATTGTTGTCGATTCCGATAATTCTTACAATAATAACGAAGAAATTGTAAGTCTTCTACCCGAAAGCAATGGGTTGAGTCACTAAGAGGTACTGGACGAGTAAATCATAGGACAGGGAGGAGGGGGTTAAACAAAAACTTGCAATATTCATTTGGTTACTATTTAATTAATACCTACACTGCACATCGAGCTCGAACGTATCGGTGCCATTACTACTACTGCCATCCAGAAAGTGTTGGTCGCCCGGCAAGTGTACGTTCCGTTCTGATCTCTTTGGACGTTCTTCAGATGCAGAACTTCAGAGTTTCCGACGTCGCTGCCCCGATATATCCACCAAACAGTCGCGTTAGGGTTCGCATCGACACTGCAGGATCTATTGTACGTGTCGCCTTCAATGACAGAGTTACCTGCAGCCAGTATACTTACGTCAGGAGGATCTGTCATAGAATAAAACGATATTCAAAACACGTCACAAATTAGATAACACACTAAACTGTTACAATTAATCCGATTATGTTAGGTGTGTTTACATCTACAACATTTGAATTTATGATTATCAAAAACATGATACACAACATGGCATAAACGGCGTATTTAAGATCGAAACTTATAACTAGGTTGGATCAACATACAAGACAGGGCTGAAGCTGACCAAAAAGGAGAAGAATCTAGCTTCGCTAGGTTTTTTATAATTTACAGAATTTCACAAATATAAATTATTGAAAAAGACTTTGGGAGGAAGCTTAGGCCCAAGGTACACATTGACTGTGAGCAGGGAAGTATATAACGCATGCGTCCACGTTTTTTTCGCGGCCATTGCAATGTAAGTTAACATATTAACATGTCAGGTACATTTGTAAATTGCAATTGCAATTGAGAGAAGACATGTTGCAGTTAAAACTCTCGCCCATGTCGGCCTAAGTAAGTACAAAGGACGATTCCATAATTCAGGATATCGCTGTTGGTAATACGCGCCGACTCGTTTGTATTTTAACTTCATAATCCTAGTTTAAGATTATAAGCCATACCTGCGATTTTGTTTATTTGTCTTTGTTTTGTGACTGTTTATTTCTGGTTTCTGATTTTCCATCTATTTCCTTGTTTCTAGCGTGGTGGCACAGTATAAGGTTATCTAAATTCCGCACATGTGGAGGATAATTTTCCAGAAATATTGTTGTCGAGTCCGATACTTCTTACAATTATAAAGAAGACACTGTAAGTCTTTCACCCGAAAGCAATAGGTTGAATCAGAAACAGGTATTGGATGAGTTATATATTGGACGAGAGGAAGAGGAGGGTCAAATCAAAAACTTGCAATACTCATTGGGTTACTATTTAATTAATACCTACACTGCACATCGAGCTCGAACGTATCGGTGCCATTACCACTACTGCCATCCAAAAAAGTGTTGGTCGCCTGGCAAGTGTACGTCCCGTTCTGATCTCTTTTGACGTTCTTCAGATGCAGAACTTCAGAGTTTCCGACGTTGCTGCCCTGATGTATCCATCGAAGAGTCGCCTTGGGTTTTGCATCGACACTGCAGGATCTATTGTACGTGTCGCCTTCAATGACAGCGTTACCTGCAGCCAGTATACTTACGTCAGGAGGATCTGTCGTAGAATGAAACGAGATTCAAACTCGTCTTCAATTAGTTTTATTTCTAATTAGGCAACACTTTAAATAGTTACAATGAATCCGATTACATAATTTTAGGTGTGTTTACATCTACAACTTTTGAATTTTGATTATCAAAACATGATAAACAACAACGCATTAAATGGCGTATTTAAGATCGAAACTCATAACTAGGTTGGATCAACATACAAGACAGGGCTGAAGCTGACCAAAAAGGAGAAGAATCTAGCTTAGCTAGGCTCTTTGTAATTTACATAATTTCACAAATAGACAGTATTGAAAATACTTTGGTGGAATGGGTAAAGGCTCGTGGTACAATTGACTGTGAGCACAGTAGGATATTACGCATACGTCCACGTTGTTTTCGCGGCCATTGCAATCTAAGTTAACATGTTAACATGGCAGGTAGAGTCGTAAATTCCAGTTGCAATTGTGGAAGACATGTGACAGTTGAAACTCTCGCCCATGTCGCCTAAAGTAAGTACAAAGGACGATGCCATAATTCAGGATATCACTGTTGGTAATACGCGCCGACTCGTTTTTATTTTAACTACATAATCCTAGTTTAAGATTATAAGCCATACCTGCGATTTTGTTTATTTTTCTGTCTTTTGTGACTGATTATTTCTGGTTTTCTAGTTTTTTCATTTATTTCCTTGTTCTAGCGTGGTTGCAAGGTTTAAGGTTATCTAAATTATGCACAATATGTGGAGGATAATTTTCAAGCAATGTTGTTGTCGATTCCGGTACTTCTTACAATTATGACGAAGAAACCCAAAGTTTTCTACCCAAAAGCAATAGGTTGAGTCATTAAGAGGTACTGGACGAGTAAATCATAGGACAGGGGAGGGGTCAAAACAAAAACTTGCAATATTCCATTGGTTACTATTTAATTAATACCTACACTGCACATCGAGCTCGAACGTATCGGTGTCATTACCACTACCGCCGTCCCAGAAAGTGTTAGTCGCCTGGCAAGTGTACGTCCCGTTCTGATCTCTTTGGACGTTCTTCAGATGCAGAACTTCAGAGTTTCCGACGTTGCTGCCCTGATGTATCCATCGAAGAGTCGCCTTGGGGTTTGCATCGACACTGCAGGATCTATTGTACGTGTCGCCTTCAATGACAGCGTTACCTGCAGCCAGTATACTTACGTCAGGAGGATCTGTCGTAGAATGAAACGAGATTCAAAACACGTCTTCAATTAGTTTATCACAAATTATATAACACACTAAACAGTTACAATGAATCCGAATCCGATGTTAGGTGTGTTTACATCTACAACTTTTGAATTTTGATTATCAAAAACATGATAAACAACAACAACACAATACACGGTGTACTGAAGATCGAAACTCAGAGCTAGGTTTGAATCACAATACAACAACGGGCCGAAGCTGAACAATAAGGAGAAGAATCTAGCTTAGCCAGGCTTTTTGTAATTCACATAATTTCAACAGACCGACAGTATTGAAAAAACTTCGGTGGAGGAGGGGGCCTAAGGCCCATGTACACAGTGACTGTGAGCATGGTACCATATTACGCATGCGTCCACGTTGTTTTACACTTGCATTGTAATCTAAGCTAACATATCAACATGTCAGGTACTGTCGTTAATTGCAATTGCAATTGTTGGAAGACATGTGACAGTTTACACTCTCGCCCATGTCGGCCTAAATTGAGTACAAAGGACGATTCCATAAATCAGTTTTCACTATTGTTAATACGCGCCGTCTTGTTTACGTTTTAAAGTCATAATCCTAGTTTAAGATTATAAGCTATACCTGTAATTTAGTTTAATTGTCAGTGTTTTTTTCGTGACTGTTTATTCTAGTTTCTCGTTTTCCATTTATTTCCCTGTTTCTAGCGTGGTGGCACAGTGTAAGGTTATCTAAATTCTACATATGTGGAGGATAATTTTCCAGAAATATTGTTGTCGATTCGATACTTCATACAATCATAACGAAGAAACCCTGAGTCTTCTACCCGAAAGCAATAGGTCGAGACATCAAGATGTACTGGACGAGTCAATCATACTACGGGAGGAGAAGGGGGGGGGTTAAAAAAAACCCTTGCAATATTCCATTGTTTACTATATAATTATTACCTACACTGCACATCGAGCTGGAACGTATCGGTGTCATTACCACTACTGCCATCCCAGAAAGTGTTGGTCGCCTGGCAAGTGTACGTCCCGTTCTGATCTCTTTGGACATTCTGCAGATCTAGAACTTCAGAGTTTCCGACGTGGCTGCCCCGATGCGTCCACTTAACAGTCGCGTTGGGGTTCGCGTCAACACTGCAGGATCTATTGTAGGTGTCGCCTTCAATGACAGTGTTATTTGAAGCCAGAATACTTGCGTCAGGAGGATCTGTCATAATGAATGAGAGTCATTAGCAAGATCCTTCCCTGCAATAAATGTTAATTGTATGCCTTAATATCATGGGGAAACTAAAAGGCGTATATTCATGACTGTTTTACCCAGTAGTTCTTTTTCCATCGATTAATAAGTAGTTTTGAAAGTGATCTTTCCTTGAGATCAGTGTAGAAGAGTATCATCATGGGAAATTTATAACAAAACTATTGAAAATATTATTAAAGTGGCTACAGCTAGTAGCTAAGTCTTCTCTTGTCGACGATTAGAGTGGAGATTAACATCCTCCAAACTGTTCCAAAACTACTCTACATAATTATTGCCACCCACACCCTTTATTGCGTCAGATTCAGGGTCGCGAACAAACGCATTTCTATACACTTTCACATAAAGGGCCTCCCCTCTCTAATTGAAATGTTGCCGTCGTAGTCGATGCTTTATTCCAGAAATTAAAATGCTTACACGTCTGATACGGTAAACAGTTAAATAGGGTGTTAATGCTCAGGTATTTGGCAATCAATAAATGTATCAGGCAATCGGTTAGCCAAAAGATACCAGAGAAAACTATACAAATTATCTGACTGTCAAAAACATTTGCTATGATCCCGTTGGACCAGTAATAGGAGATTGTAAGACTGAGCTTTTTGACATACATCTTGCCGTCCGCACGCAAAGTGGAAAGAGACGACAAACAAACAAATGAATCATTTTTAAATGATATAATATATATATATATATATATATATATATATATATATATATATATATATATATAGATATAAATATATATATATATATATATATATATATATATATATATATAAAAATTGATTCTTCCCATCCTGCCTTTGGTCAGTTTTTCGCTTTTGCAGTCAGGGAAACGTTACCGCTCTATTGCAGCAAAATCAGAACGTCATAAGAAAGTTTTTTTTTCCCTTCAGCAGTCCGTCAACTGAATGGGATGGACCCTTTAGCCAGATGTTCGTAACTTTTTTATTGAGTGTTGTATCTTATCGGTGTTTGTTGATCCCGTTTTTATATTGTAAATGTTTTAATTGTATTCTTCGTGGTTTAGAGCACGAGCCAATGAGATTTCTGGTGTATTTTTATTTTTAAACATACATTAGCGAATAAACTATGATTATGATTATGATTATGATTATGATTATGATATATATATATATATATATATATATATATATATATATATATATATATATATATATATATATATATATATACATATATTTATAACACAATAAATATGAAAGCACGTCAAGTATGTTTGGTACCTATTACTCGAGTTTCACGCATACACGCGATCGTCAGACAGGTAGATTTTATTGTATAAAATTTGCTTGAGGTGCTTACATCTAAGTATCAGGTTGGATGAAACCATTTGTTGTGGTGAGGTGGATTGGAATTTTACAAGTAAAATTTGTTTTCGTTTCGGCATTTGGAGACCAACTCGGGACACTTTGTCAAAAGGTGGACTTATCTGGATTAAATGTGTGTAGCTTCTCTGTAAGAAAAAGGTTGCATTTCTTATCATATATATATATATATATATATATATATATATATATATATATATATATATATATATATATATATATATATATATATATATATATTTATATATATATATATATATATATATGAGGATATAAACGTAGTATATCTTACACTGTACGTTCATCGTGAAATTCTTTCTACAATTGAGTGATTGCAGCCGATGACAAAGAGATGCATTATGCGGCTCATAGAAACAGGTAAATACGTCACCGCTTTCACTGCGGTTGAATCTTTTCATGTAAACATTTTTCTTGTTTCCCGTTCGAGCGACCTCTTGGTTGTTATGCATCCACACCACCTCCCCTTGGGTGTCATCCTGCAGATCGATTGAACAGTTGAAGATGGCTGTGTCCACGTTCTCGATTACATCTGTCCCGGTTGGACATCACAGCTTGGTCCACTATCTGGAATTTATCGAGAAATATTTATCAATACTGTTGTGTTTTTAGTTTTTTTTACTTATTATTTGATTTCTTTAAATGTTTTATTGTCTTTAGCTAATAAAGATAGGTAAAGATTTTGCAAAAGAGAAGAATGAGATCAATCAATTATCTTGTCATTAGAAATAGAATGTAAATTCCTTTCGCAATATGTGCAGTTAAGTATCTAAATAGGTAGGTATGCAGATATGGTTTGTAAGGTTTGTTTGTTTGTTTGTTTGTTTGTTTGTTTGTTTGTTTGTTTGTTTGTTTGTTGTTTTCGGTTATAGGTGTTGTTATTATTTTTGTCGAAAATATGGCATACACATATGAATATTAACAGATAAATATAAATATGTATGAGTTGTGGTAATACACTTTCACAACAATTACACTCGCCTAAAACGAATAAGTTCGCTGTCGTTGACAGATCGGTCTGGTTCACCCTGCACTCATAACTTGACTCCATGCTCTTATTAACGACCTCCATATACAGGTGAAACTCGCCTCGAAGGCGATCTCCAGTTATGTCGTAACGAGGGTCGTAAGTCTCGTTGCCGAGTGAGATTTGCTGGTAGCGGCCGTTGACTCTGACTGACCAGGAGATGGTAACGTTTAGGTCCGATATACTGCAGTTCAGTTGTGCTGAACATCCTTTGTATGCCAACGTATCGACAGGAATTTCAGCGAAGGGTGAACGCGAATGACCTGAAAATGACGACATTAATAGCAAGCGCTTTTTAAATTCGTTTTATATTTGGAAGGAATGGTTGTAATTATTTTGCAAAAATGCAGGATAGATTAGAACTAGCTGCAGTGTAGATATGGATCACGCATTCTCATCTCCAAGCATTCAATAATCGAGTATAGACTGTGTGTGTGTTTTGTTTGTTATTCTTTCCCTTCTTTTAAAAAGTTAGTTCAAAATCTTACATTTTTTACGCTAAACCACTTCTCTATGCAAAAATGCCGCATTCGTGTCATTTCAGATTTTTTATCCGACAAAAGGAATAAAAAAGATTTCAAAAACGTTGACGACTGTAACAACTGCTCCGTGTGACCTCGATTGTATGGATAGGGAGCTCATGAAATATGATCCTCATAGAATTCTAGAGGATGTGAACAATCTCAAACTAGAACATGTCAGGTCAAAATAATGAAACGACTTCCTTCTCAAACGAGACTAAGTTCCAGTCTTTCGATTGTTCTGGAAGTTTACCGAGATGTAGATGATATTTTCATCAGATTGACAGATATCAGACACTTTATTTTTCCCAACGTTAAGCCGGTTCAGCCTTCATGTACAATGAATCTCTCGCCAATGCGACATTCGCCTTTCTCGCGAGTGCAGTATGTGTCGGTGACTTGGTTCAAGTCTGTGATTTGAGAACGTTTGAGTGGGATAAAGGCGCGATGATTTGTGTGCTATTTCAATCTGAAACGCGTGAGTGGGGTGAACGCTATACAGGACAGTTTCTCCCGTAATCACAGACTTGGCTTTCTTGCATGATCTGCATTTCTATACATTAGTGATGAGATGACGTTTGTATTTATTGACCTATTGTTCATAAGATGACATCATCGTATTTGGCATTTTGGAGGAGTTACCTCTCGATCCCAAAAGAGGTGCGCATAAAATTTACATGACGTTACTGATAAAATGAGCATTCCTAAACTTGGTTCAAGTCTGTGATTTTGAATGTTTGATTAGGGTGAGTGCGATGATTTGTGTTCTATTTTCGTGTGCAACGCATGAGTGGGTGAACGCGATGAGCTGGGTGAACACTATACAGTGGAGTTTCTTTCCGAATCCGGCAGAAACTAACTTACTACGCAAACTCAAAGGTAACCCGTTCAATCACTAGAAAAATCTGGCACGAGATGTAATATTCCAAATTGGTTTGTCTGAAATAGGAGAGATACAACTTGAGAGAAACTATTGTAAATTATTTCAATTTTTAAAAATTCACCGACTTGAATCAAGCCTATGTGTGTCGGCCGCCGTGTAAACTCAAAAGATAGCCGCCTTCATCCTACTTTGAATGCATACAAAATAGTCCTGCACTACACGTTAGCATTAATCGACTTTTTGAGCAACTTTACTGTATTACTCACAGATCCCCAAGGTACATAGACAGGCGCACAACGTGAGATACAATCTTCTCGGCATTTTGCGACGAGTTCAAGCTCAAGCTGTTGTTTTTCTGACTCATAGACTTAGTCTTCGCGGTAACAGCACCGTGTTCTACAAGTCGGAAAAGAGAAAATGGTTCGAAGCAGTAGTAGGAGCCTCATTATGTACTATGAGTGACAGATAAACTGAGGCGGAACCGAGCTCCTCTGCCACAAGTTCCCTTCAACTTTGTACAGGAGCACATACATCATACCGCCACCTGGACTTATTAATACGGAATAAATATTCCATCTGCGCAGAAGTGTGGAAATTCAAACCCCACTTTATGTTGAAACAAGCTCAATGGGTGAAGAGGTCAAACTTCCCTAAATTTTCAAATCCAAACCGCAACAAGTCTTCTCTCTCTCAAAGTTCCAGGCAACAAGGCAACTTTTACACGGATGCAACATTTGTGATGAACCTATGTTGAACACGGCTAATGCTTTTAAACTGACTCTCCGTGGGTCACAAAACTGTGTGTGTATTTTTTAAAATCAAATCTGCCTAGATAAACTTGACTGTTTCCAGACATTATCAACCCCCGCTTTGGCGTAACCGAGAGGCTGTCGGGATTGTACTTTTATTACAGCGTATTACGTGACCCCTGTCAAAGATATGCGGAAGTTCAGTTCGCCTGTCACATTAATGTAGCTGCGTTCACGCCAAAAGATGTTGCCCTCTGCAATAAATTTTGGGTTTTCGTAAAGATAACGTCAGCAGCCTGTGTATGACAAAATAGAGCGTCTCTAACAAAAACGATTTCTCCCGGTAATTATCGTGACATTTAAGTTACATGATTCTAACAAACTGCTAGACATGGTTTGAGTCTTTGATTTATGAATGTTTGAGTTGAGTGACCACGATGATTTGTGTTGTTTTCATGTGAAATGCGTGAGTTGGGTGAACGCGATTAGTTGGGTGAACGCTATACAGGGTGAATCCGGCAGAAAGTACTCACTACTGCGCAGACTCAAAGGTAACGCGATTATTCGCCAGGACGTAAACCTGGCCTGCCAAGTTCCTAATAGGTTTGTATGAAATAGCAGAGAGACAAGAGGAACAAGTACAGATTATTCTTTTTTTTTTAATTCACCGACTTGAAACAAGTCTAACCAATTGCTTCAGCCTTGCATAAACTGGTTATCCGACAATGTCAAGTTGTTAAGTTGTCAAGCTGTACATAAACGTCGTACGCTATGAGAAAAAGTTACCTTTTTAAAGTACTACGAGGCTATGAGGAAAGTGCTTCAATACATATTGACTTTTATAACTCGGACAGCAGGTATTCGGGATTTCAAACTTTATTAATTTTCTTCTGATCTACCACTTGGATGGGGCTCATTTAAAGCTCTAGGTGAAAGAAAAGTTTAAACTGTTTTAGTTTTTCAAAAATCGAAATTGTATTTTTCCAAATAGAGTTAGAGTAGGGATGGCTGCCATTGTGAATTTCAAATATCGGGAAATGTAATTGAAGGTAATTTGTCTCTTTAGAGCCAAATTTTGCTCGGTGACCCCGGATTTCTGTTCTTGCTTTGATAAGAAAATGGTCGAAAGTTTAATTCCGTATAGTTTGAGCAAGTAAGCAACTCTATACATCCGATGTTGTCTCGAAAAAAAGTAAGTATTGTAATTTATATACAGGACTGGGACCTTCAGAACCTATGTTAACCACTAAACACTTTAAGCAACCGGCGTTGATGGCGACGAAGATCGGCTGTGCGGAAGTTTAAGCATGGAATAATTTTGAAGAGTTTTTTTTCCCCTATCGTATCACGGTCTTTTTTTAAGATTTAGCCATGGGAGGATCGCAGAAAAAACAAAACCGTTATACGATAGCGTAAAGACCGACTCATCACAAGATCGGATTTTAATCAGGTTAGGGCTGTACGGAAAGTGCGCCTTTTAGTGTCTAAATAGGATGTGCATAGCTCAAGGTTCTCTCTACTCAAACCTTTGAGAGAACAAACGCTGTTCGACGTTTCGAACATATAATGACATCGGTACTAGATTCAATGCAATACGTCGATATAGGGTAGAGACCGACACAAGTGAAGAGTGCCTTGTCCAGCGAGCGCCTTATTCAAGAGCTGATCGGCCTTACACATTTTACCCTAAAGCCCCATACACAGATTACATGTTGTCAGGTTAATGCGACAGCATAAAGTAGTTCTGTATCATGTAATATATCCTCAAGGCTTGTGGTGTATTTTCCATTATAGTTATTATGGTTGTAGTGCAATTACATCGGAATACTCGTTGTAAACCTGGCAGCTCAACCTTTATCTTAGTGGTATCCTATGATTTCCACAAGGCTACTATTGTAAACTTAATTTTAGCCAAAACTAGAATTCCTTTGCCGATAATGGCGTTGCATTTTTTGCAGAATGCGTCTTGTTGTATACTTTCTGTATAATTCATCTCTGGGACGGTGAGAAGAAGATGTTCGTTATCTCTGGAACAACAACAATGTGAATATTATTAAAAGTTACCACTTTCATTCTTTGCTCCTCGCATATTACCAGGTCAATAGGGAAATGATCGTTGCTTCTAAGGTAGAATTCGCCTAGGGGACAGATATTCGGACCCTCATAATGTTACTAATCTTATCCGATCTACCACTTGTGGGAGCTCATTTTAAAACTATTGGTGTAAGAAAAAAATCATGATCTTAGTTTTTCGAAAATCCAAAAATTATTTTTCTTCCTAGAGTTATTTAATGCGGGGATGACTGCCATTTTGAATTTCAAATATCGGTAAATCTTAGGTTGCTTTCCTTGTACAATAATTTGCAGTGTGACCCCGAATCTAATTCCTGATTTTGAAAGAGAATGTTGAAAGAGTCCTCGAGGAAAGTTTGAGCAAAGTTGAAGTCTTTTACTTTCGCGGCACATACTACCTTAAAAAGTGGTTATTCAACTGAATTCATTGCAATGGTATAACCACAGGTAAAGAAAAAAAAAACTAAAGCTAAAGCTAAAGCAAATCGCTGACATACAGAAGTATGTCTTTAAACAGCGAGGTTTATGAAGAACTATTGAATTTACACTTAGATGAGATGTTTGTCTGAGATTAAACAACTTCCCGAGTTTAATTTATCTTCGACGGAATTTTTTATATCTTGTTCCGCTCTGGTCATACCTAGCAGCCAGCCTATTGAATGGTATAAAGGGAACAGACTGAAGTCTCTCAGTCAACTGAATCATTTAAATTAGAAAAAAGAGAACTTAGGACTGAAACAAGCCACGTGCCATTTTCCGCCAAGTATGCCCATCGACGCAAAAAGTGCCAGAATATGCCGACTTTAGAAAGTAACGCTGTTATTTTAGCGCAAATGCTGATAAAGGCGGTATGATCGGGGCAAACAGCACAAAGACCAACATTCAAAGAGCCTGACGTCCGCGGCTCTCATTGTCCTTCTTTCAGATGTGTATTTTGCATGGAGATCGTCACAATGGCATGGCTTCAATTTAATTTTTAGGAAAAAATTTTAACGACATTTTGCATTGATTTTGTTCAGGGACGATATTCCGTCTCCTCTCGTATGGATGTTTTTATACATAGCTCAAGTCCTTCAACCGCGACACACCTTGTACATTTAGGAATTTTAGCACCTACGACTAAATTCAACATCGGACTAATTATCAGCCATAAGATCGGTCTTTAAACTCACGTAGGTAGTGCTGACGATTCCCATCAAGAACGATTGTATTTAGATTTCTATCTTGAGTTAATTTACTGAAAGTTACGGTGTATGAATCAGTCGCATTAATTGATACTCATATGAATATGCCGTTATAGTCGCGCAAGTGGCTAAGTAACTACGCAGCGCAGGTATACTACGCGAGTTACTAGAAGTGTATCTGACTAAATATATGTGCTCCGCCATGTTTTTGGGTTATTTTGGCTTATAAGGAAACAATTACAAAATATGCAAACGACACGCAAATAATAACACATATCCATAAAGTAAGTGTTATTTTCCAAATCTTTATTAACAAAAATATCGTTATCATCACGTCTAAATAGAAAAAGAGTGAAAACTGTGCTAAATATGAACGAGGACAAACGAAGAATGCTGGGATTGGATTTGGAGACGACCGGCGTACGGTCAGTCTGGTCCCCTGACCCATTTCTACCGCTGGCTGCGCTGCTAATGAAAAAAGGGTCTGCGCTGCTAATGAAAATAGGGTCAGGTATATGGGCTATTGTAAGCGTTGCTGTCGTTGGTCAATAGTTCGAGCGCAGTGATTGCACTGAATTTATTTCCAACTTTGAGTTACCTTCAAATTTATATTTCGTTTGCCCATGGAACAATTTTACTCCATGTTTTCCCGAACCAAGCATCCTATATCGACATTGAATGAAAAACGAAAAATAACTTATTTTTCACTACAGGCCGTTAAAGAAGGGACAGTCTATCACGTCTGGCAATAGAACCATGGACGACAATCGTCATTTGACCATTATATGCCATCATAGAAGTACAAAGTCCAAGACTTAAAAGTGAAACAATGCCAATAACTTCAACATTCGAAGTTTCGTCGTCTTATTTCCAAGCTTGCGTCACTATAGAGATGTGCTGATAACATGATCTTGTCATGTGACTGTGCTCAACTTCTTTGGCGTCTACACATGCGCTACTTTGCTCTGCGTGGCAGGGCTATAATACGGATAAGGCGTAGTCATAGCCGAGCACTCTTGACTCATACCGGCCGCAGGGCTAATACTATTACAAACAGCATAACTTCCCACATATGGTGGGGGGAGGTTGTCAACCTGATGTAATAGCCATTCCCCAGATTTAAAGTCGATAAAAATGTGTGCACAAACAAGTAAAGTAAACTAATGAATTTTAATAGATGTGGTGGGCATGGCCGATTTGGCCTAAATAGGCTATACCCATCACGTCTAAATCTGTATTGGAAAAGCTTTCATGCCACAAACAAAACAGAATTGACAATAATAATAAGAGAGAATAAAAAATACTACGCGGTAGTAGTTTATCATACAACACAGATATTTAGAGATTTTTCTGATAGCGTTCGTTTCTAGTGTCAGTAGAGAACACTTTGATAACAATATGCAAAAGTGAAATAGTGTCGTCACGCTTAAGGGATTTCTGTTATAGGGCGAAGGTTAAGGGTGCTTTGTGGCTTTGTGTACAATGCAATATATACAAGCATCAGCATCATACCGATCGGGGAGCAATTACTGTCCCAGACGACGTAAAAGAGGACATAATATTGAGTTATAGTAGAGAACGCTTTGATAAACAGTATGCAAAAATGAAATATTGTCCTCAGACTTAAAGACTTCTGTTATTGGACGAAGTGGGGGGGGGGGGTGATTTGTATAATGTTTAATGTACAGGCATCAGCATAAAAAAGCTTCCTCCAATAGTTATCAAGGAAAACAGAACGTAGATGTTCAATATCATAACAACAAGATGACGTGGAGCGAGGGTTACATTTCAGAGTACATGTGATGAATTCATAGCAATCATACCCATCTGTCATCCCAAAATTTTGATCAAAAGTAGTATATAAGTATTGTATAGGACAGACATATTACAGCACAGCACGACTATGAATAAAGTACTGGTACACATAACACTGACAATCAAAGTCGTGAAAGATATTTGTGCCCCGGTAAAACAACCCATGACGTGATGTAAGGTGTTTTGGAAGGGTAAGAGCATCCTCCGCCACATGTGACACCCGCCAAACATACCAATGTGTGAGCCAAAACAGAAAGTATATGATCACAGTCTTCAGGCATATATGTATCTGATGCCAGAAGAGATCATCTGTCTACACTGCAAATTCCTCTCTCTTGAAATTTCAGAACTCTGACTTATGTTCATTCATGGGTCTTTGAGCATGAAATGCTGGTTTGTACTCTATCCAGATAAGTTATGGTTGTGTGAAGGTGAACAAACTCGAGGCAAAATCTGGCAAGATGAGTGATTTGTATCCACGCGAAAAGATAACTGTGCAAAATTGGTCTCCTTTGGTTTGTTGACAAACTAAAACTATTCTATTATCATGCGTTAATTTATTCAATTTTGAACATAAAGACGAAACGAACACTCGCCAAGAGAGAAAGCCTGACAGCGGTTGTAAAGGTACAAAGACAAGCAAGTAAGAGACACATCACACTTTTGAACATCCCAAGACACATGGCAAAATAAAGTTTGAAATTAGAGACACACATTTGTCTTGTGTAGCCTTGATTTGTAAGTTTGCAAGAGAGGTGACCGTCTTTATCTGTAAATCACCATATGAACAACATGCTTTCGCATAAGGAATATGCTGCGATTAATAGAATCTCGCACCCTAATGACCTGGAATCAGATTTCTCAGACGAATTGAGGATATTTTGCCTTACACTCGACTGATGCTCTCGTGAGAC
This sequence comes from Ptychodera flava, assembly GCF_041260155.1. NCBI lineage: Eukaryota > Metazoa > Hemichordata > Enteropneusta > Ptychoderidae > Ptychodera > Ptychodera flava. Next base: position 31,041,976 of record NC_091930.1, read on the forward strand.
AAATATAACCAACAAGTGTGAAAAACCAATAGCCTGGTGATTGTGAAATTTGGCTGTCTAGGTGAATAAAAATTGATAGCAGAAAAGTTGAAATTTCTTCTGAGGCAGTGCAAGTAAAGCGGAAATAAATGCAATCAAAGAAGATATTAGGACTATATGTGAAACGTCATTTTCTAGCTAGGAAGATGAACGGAAACACGTTTGCGATTATACACCTCACACTTGTCAACTGCAAGATAGGACTATTGGAAACCGGGCAAGAAAGCTATGTTTCAATCACAGAAAAAGATGACTGAGACGAAGCTAAGGCAATATTGCTACACGATAAAGCCCTTTTTCCTGACTTTATATCTCTTTTTAAACGTTAGTTTTCAACACGCTTGGAAAATTTGATCTTAAAATAAAAATATATGTTAGATGTCCTATTCTAATTATCACAATATTATCCATAAATCAAGTGCATTTCAAACAAGGAAGAGTAGATGACCTTTATTTGCTTATTAATCAACTTAATAAGATATCCAATTATCCAAAAATTAATTTCCAATCGTGTTGAAAACTAAAGTTTTAAAAGAGATATCAAGTCAGCAAAAACGGCTTTATCGCAACTAGTTGAAGGAATTCGTTGCCGATATTATACGCTGGTACCCGCTTGACGTTATCGCTGCTAGCATTAAGTTCAAGCGGGTACAAAGATCAAATTGAATATATCAAGACCAACCATTCTGCGTGGAGAAACAATAACAGGAAATGAACATCACGTGGTTCATCCCCTCCCCTTTCAGCAAGAACCTGGAAAGTAATATCGGCAAGAAATTCCTTCCATTTGTTGACAAACAATTTCCAAAAGGATCTAAGCCTCACAAGTCCTTTAATAGAAACACAATAAAGGGGAGTTATTGCTGTATGAAGAATATGGCTAGTGTAATCAAATCGCACAATAAGAGGGTAATCACGATATACCAACGTAAAGATCGATCAGCGGATTGTAATTTCCGGGACAAAGTCATTGAATTAGGGTAATTGTCAAGTCAAAGGTGTGGTTTACAAGGTCAAGGTATCAGCGGGGGACAACACAGGGAAGGTTTACATCGGTCTCACTGAAAACACCTTTAAAACGCACTTCGCTAATCACATGCAATCGTTCCTTAACGAAAGGTATTGGCACTATACACAGCGCTCAGTTCCAGATGGAGGCCATCTGAACTGATTTCACTACATCTAAGATGATTAGTTAGCTATTCTGATACATTGAAGGCAGACTCTGTTTCAAACGATATTCCATATATCAGATGTAATATGATTTCTGAAATCGGATCACCACGGAAGCAACGCTCCAGTGAAATCATACAATAACGCATTGTGTTCCTTTGTTCCTGTTGCCATGACATTCATCAAACCACTGACAGATTCTTCTGTTGAAGTAGGATTATCAGGTCCTCCCAAGTCAGTTCGCACTGATCCCGGATCAAGATTTACCACCAGTATCTTATCAGCCTCCAGCTCAATACTTAGGTTTTGGTAACCATATTCAATGCAATCTGTGAAGAGAGGATTCAAAAATGTATTTGGCAGGTTCAAACTTGTATAATATCATACTAGTATATTGATAGCCTAAATACTTATGGGTCGAGATGTGGAAAAAGTGTTGTAATTGCTATCTAGCAGAGCTGGGACAGGCTCGAGCTCTCAGCTAGACAGTCCCTTATAAGACGTTTTGTGCCAGTACTTAAATCTAGTATTATGATATAAGAGCAATAAAAAACCTCAGTAATGGTAGCCTAGACCCAATACTCGCTTTTGGCCTTCGTCCACATTCTGCATGGCCACGAGATGTTTTAGCGTCTTATAATAAAAAACAGCTAATCTAAAGGAGAGACGATGACGTCACTGGCGTCCCTTTGAAATTCAGTCAGTCAAAATCTTCCTCTCATGATTGACCAATGATTAAGTTAAGTGAATGTTGATCGTAAGCTAGCCAGAGAAGGTGTGTTAATATATGGCGTAATTAATATTGATCAGCGACACCAATTTAATCATAGGGAAATTATGGGAGGAACATTCCAACCTCACATAAAAGTAAGTATTAATTAGTTAGTAGTACAGATATTTCTCAATTTTTTTTCCACTCCAGTCACAAACACTATACAACTTGCATATGCCTTTCAATTTTTTTTGCAATACAATCTAATATGGCTGACGAATGATCATATGTCAGGAAATATATGATGTGACACTCATGAAACGCATATTTCACTTTAATTTGCACCAGGGCAATGTGCTATTTCTACAAGTCATTCTGCCTTGCAATACGATGCTGTATTCCTGTCTGGGGACCATTGTGTCAGATCGATTTGCTTGAACCAACACTTGCTGTAATTGACTTTGTTCTGTCTTTGCACCGGCACAAAATAAAAGTATTTATGAATTTGTTTTGCAACACATGAGAAGGTGAAAATGTAAAATGTTTCGCCTAGAAGACACACATCATATACTTTCAATTGATGATGATTCATCGATTGAACATGATCGTACGATATGATGGTAAGGCGTGAAGATAGATTTTAATGGTCAGCCATAGGGGGTAAACGTTTCATATACGCTTTAAACACCGTGTGTCTTTCCCTTGAATATTATCCAAAATTTGTCAATACTTATATGGAAAATTATCAACGAGAACTGTAATGAACAAAGAATCGTGTATTAGGTTCGATCACTGATAACTGTAGCAATTGCATAAAAGCCTTTACAACAAGCCAAAACGAAAAGCCTTTAAAAGATTCAGCTATAATTTACCTTATCTGTGAAACATACCTTAGAACATCTATAGCTGTAATGTTCCAGCAAATGTATTGATATCAATGGAACTCCAATGACTGGATATATTCATGATTGCAGCACGCGATGCGCTATACTCATCTGTACCATAGGTCTGTGCTGCCTTCCTTATGAGAGGCAGAAACCTCTGTGGAAATCAAAATCACGAGTTGATATTATATCAGCTATTATATCAATATTATGGACAGTTTTTGAATGTAACGAAATGTATTAAATATCGTGATAAAAGAACAACGCTTTTTCTTCAAAACGACACCAAATGGTGTACGCTAACTATGTAATATAATATTATGATACATTATATTATATTATGTTACATTATATTATATTATATTATGTTATGTTATATTATATTATATTATATTATATTATATTATATTATATTATATTATATTATATTATATTATATTATATTATATTATATTATATTATGTTACATTATATTATATTATATTATATTATATTATATTATATTATATTATACTATATTATATATATTATATTATATTATATTATATTATATTATATTATATTATATTATATTATATTATATTACATTATATTATATTATATTAAATTATATTATATTATATTATATTATATTATATTATATTATATTATATTATATTATATTATATTATATTATATTATATTATATTATATTATATTATATTATATTATATTATATTATATTATATTATATTATATTATATTATATTATATTATATTATATTATATTATATTATATTGTATTAGCATTAAGGGTCTTCATCTCCTACTCTAGAATAAACACCTTTAGGGTGCATTGATGGTGTACCTTGCATACGAGAATGTGTGTAAACATACTAAAGTTTTGAATAATACATCCTAGGGTAAAAAAGAGTCATTTGTTTGTAAAAATACGACTTTCTTACCTTTGTGACTAATACTGGACCAACTGTGTTCACTTTATATGTTGAAAGCATTGTTTCTTCCATGACATCTTCAATTTTCTCTTCATCAAAGAGAAATCCAGCATTATTTATCAGCAAGTTGAGTCCACTTCCAGCAAGTATCTGTTCCACCTGCAAGGCTGCACTGTCAATGGTTGTCTTGTCCACAACATCTGGAAAATCGAAACATCTTTCTTATTTCTCGCAGGCAAATTGCATTTCCAACATTACATATTTTCTGGCAAGTGTCATAGTTTCTTGTATAACTTCACTATATTTTTCCTCGAAGGAGAAAATATAAATTATCCGATTGTGTCGGCTATTTGCAGTAAGGCACCTTAAAAAAGATTCTTTGTTTGCCACCCGCGTGCGCGTTGGTTTTTGGGCGAAATCTGAAAAACAAAAACAGATCGTCTATTTGAAAATACGGCGCCTTGTGTCCTTCCTTTTTTCACAGTGTTACATTCAGAGCGCCATCACGCAGCAGTTGACCTAATTGTTGCGAAAACGCAAATGTCTTACGATCGTTGCAATGCAAAGCAGACTTCCTGTTGTAAAAGGGTACATCAGCTGCTGTACGTAAAGTGTTCATGTTCACCTCCTATCGATTGTTTAACTACAAGTTGATTTGTCTTTCAAAGTTCTTATGTCGACTGAAGGGCGTTAAATTGGTTTGTCCCCATATAACACTTATTTGAACGTGGAACTGAACTAACTTTCAATTTAGCTTTTCCACGATCTGCGATTGATCACAATATTAGATCCCCATCGGAGCAGGTAATGTTCGATGTTGAATGCTCTAAATAGTTCACACGCACTTGAAGTTGCTCTTACTTTGAACATTGTTTCTGCTATCAAACGATTGGATCATTTATAAGTTTGTATTAGAATTCAGTTGTCAAAAATAGTTATGGCCATTCGGCATTAGATATTTATATGCTGCCTTGACAAGCGGTATATTTGGCATTTTAGTAACTATTCAATAGCGCTGATCGCTGAATGTCATTTTCTTTCTTTAATATGGAAAAATAAGTATTTGTCCGCATATTCAACAAGAACGATGAAAGTAAAACCTACCAGTGTTACAATACTTATTAAACCTCTCACCAATTCATTTGATTTTATTGCTCAGGCGAAAGCGCATGCAACCATCAGAATTTCAGGCAGCGGTATCCGATGTCGCGCGTGCAGCTATATTTAGTAACAAACCTGAAATCCCAATCAGCGCTATTGAAAGTAAAAATAAAAATAGCACCAAATAGCACCGGACATATTGCTTATTGTCGACATTTATAAACAATATCACACTGCTAATACGACTAACCAATAAGTCAATTTGAAGTGAGTAGCTGGAAGGGTTTCTTTGCAAAGTGGAACAAGCGGCCGATAAAGTACTTCTGTGTTATGTAGAGAATAACTATTTTTGACACATTTGTTGATGATGAAGGTGGATATTTTTGGTAGCTCATTTCAGTGGCCTGACAAAATATGGCAAAAATAGCTGCAAAAATACATAATTGAAAAGTTCCAAGATCATCCCTTAACACATGTCAACGAAAGGTATCAGATGAGTAATTTTTTGAAAATAACATTTAGACAAAAATGGCAAAAATTGCCCTCCCCCGGTAAAATTGCAGATTTCGTCATAATTTCAATATATCACATTAAGTTCATCTGTACGAGCCTGTATACCATATCTTACAGCTCTCATATGAGTAGTTTTTGGGAGAAATACAATTTTTGACCAAATATGGCAAAATTAGTCCCAAAATTACAAAATGGCAGATTTCGTCATTTTAATACATCATAAATAAGATAACCAATAAGAAACTGTATACCAAAAATACAAAGTTCACCACGATTTGAACTAACCTTATTGAGGTCACCCAAAGTGAATTGCATATCAAATTTCAAAGCAATCGGACATATAATTTCAGAGAAGAAAGCCATTGTTTACGGAAAAAAGATGGACAACGGATTACGACGGAAAATCAGTCTATTTGATAAGCTCAGTATCGCTGACAGCAGAGCTAATAAATGCAGAAACTCCTCAAATATTTTTTTCTCTTTGATTTTCTGAAGGCAAAGATTGAAGATTGACAAAGTTTAATTGAAGATTTCCACACAATACTGACTTCATCAACAACAATCTAAATGTGCTCTTGTCATTAGGTTGCTTTGTAAAGACATACAACGGAATATAATGCATTCCATGTGCGATGTTTCCCTGTAGATGCAAGGCTTAATTGTGTACTTCCTTGACAGTACTGCTACGTATCAAAGCTAGTTTCAACTGTTTGTTGCTGCTGTCAATTACACTTTGTTGCTTAACATGTTAATTACTACTACTTTCTTATCTTTTGTCTTCATTTTTATCTGGAAATAATTTACTTGTTGGTTTACATGATTCCATTTTTGTGCATTTTTGTTAGTTATATCATTTACAAGTTTATTGGTACTTTTACTTTATTTTATGTTATTGGTGTTACTGTTAAGTGTAATTTGTTTACATATGAACTATGAATTTGTTTGTTGAAATAATACAGGTTTTTATGTCTACTTTTTGTAGTTTTTGTAATAGAAATGCTTTAAGCTTGTTCGCAGGACATAAGTATGAATATTTAGCAACCTTAATATATTGTCATACCTATACGGAAATGCATCAGACATCAATTAATAAAATGACATGGCAATTATGAATATATTGATAAGCTTAATATTTTTAACATGATAAAATGTAAAACAATAAATTAGAATTAATACAAAAATAAAATTGCAGAAAAACGTCAAAATTATCAAACAGAAACATTTTATATATACCTATCTTGAGCACTGTAACAGATGGATTGTCCTTGCATATCTGCTGTAATTCCTGTAAAACAAGTCAAAACAATGATATATATATAAATATATATATATATATATATATATATATATATATATATATATATATATATATATATATATATATAATATATATATATATTTAAATATTAAATACATATATAAGTTCAGATGTAGCTCAGTTTTTAGGGGAAATTTTTTGACAGTTTACTCAATAAATTGCTATGTATTATGATTTGATACGTATGGGAGAAGCTGTATATCAGCAACATCTTGGTTTCTAATAATTGCCCCAAAAATGGCGACACTCCGCCATAGGCATTCATAAAATTTTATGACTCTTTAAAATGCGTGCGCAAAAAATTGCTACCCCACTCAAAACAACACTGCCCCCCCCCCTTTGACTTCTGTCCAGTCCCTTATCTGATTAATGCATCCTATATTCAGCATTGTTATTATTTGAAATTGAATTCAAGTCGGGACAAGAATTCATTTGAGGACAATTAAAATAGTCATTACATATGTATGGCCTTGTTGACAAGCAGAATCCCTGGCATACTACATGCTATAGGGAGTTGGACAGGAAACATTTGATACATAGAACAAGAAAACTAAAATGACGACCTAACGTTACAGCAAATGTCCCTTTAATTATTGTAATATAACAAAGTCAGAAGTTCTATTAAGGTTACATATACACATTTCAAACTTTTCAGTTTGGAGAGGGAGGGAGAGAAGGGTCACCTTTTAGAAAGTGGCATCAGGGGGAGGTTCGTATTTTTAGAAAAGGGCATTAGAGGAGGTCAATTTTTACATAAAGGACCACCCTCGATTTCTTCCGCCCATCCACTCATAATAACTGAAGGCTCCCTCAACTACCGAAGAAGCCTGCATTGGTTGGCTCGCAACGGATGTTCTGCAGCGATAACCCTGAGCTGACCAAGGCGCTGTCGATACGCGACTATTTGAATCCACAAAGAGAAAGGCTGAATACAACCACAAGTTCACAACTATGGTGTATGTCTGCACCCGTGCCCTCAGATCACTATATGTTAACCTTACAAAGATGGAAGGGACGAGTCGACACCACTCTGCCGCAGGCGTGCTGTGGGCTGGGTAAGTTTTAATGGTGCAGAGTTTATGCTATGAGCAGAGCTACGTTCCAACGTTCTCATACGTAAACTATCCTCAGGAGAACGTCGGACGGAATATAAACTCACACAGTCACAGCATTAACTCTACACTATGAAAAGTATCCAGCCCACAGCCCGCGTACGCCTGTGGTCGACACGTAGGCGGCTATTAAATACTCACGTAAGCAGTTACAGGTGACCTGCACGATGCAAATATATGTACAGGAGGAGATGGCAGTCGGACAAATTGTTTCACAAACTCCAAGCCGATGCCCCGGCTACAACCAGTAATTAACACACTTTTTGCTTTCAGACATGCCGCCATTGTCTACTGGCTCCTGTGGTATATCTCTAACATCTGCGTTTCCCGTGCAAGCTTTTAAGTTGCGACACACGCGTGTCCTTGAACCTCTACGTGGCAGGGATCCGGATGCGCCTCCGAAGAACAGTCACATGTTTTCTAAAATTTTGCTCTGCGCCTACGCCCCCAACACATGCAAATGTGTGTACATATGCCTGAGAAGAAGAAAATTAGGAAACCAAATAACTATGAAGTATATATAAGGGTTATGCCGCCATGTCAACATCGGCGCTCGATTTTACTGTGGAAGTTAGCAAGTTCATCTATCATGTAACCGTCGGTCGTTCCTTATTATTCTCAAAATTCATATCTGATACTTAATCTTCTTCAAAAACGCTCCATTCGTGTGACTTTCGGCCGAGTTCGACGGACACATCGCCAAAACATAAGCGTGAGCAACATTCCAGTCTCTTCTCGGGCACCTCTACTTAACTGACGTTCGCGCCGCCTACCCATGCGTGGTGACTGGAATTTAGCTTGACGCTTATGTTTAGGCGATGTATCTCTCGAACTAGGCCGAAAGCCGGGCACAATCTAATCGCCATCGACGCTGCCTGAATAACGCAACACCTGTATATATATATATATATATATATATATATATATATATATATATATATATATATATATATGTGTGTGTGGTGTGTGTGTGTGTGTGGTGTGTGTGTGTGTGTGTGTGTGTGTGTGTGTTTAGGTGTGTGTGTGTGTGTGTGTATTACGTCATTATTATTTCAGTGTGTTAGTGTAGATACTCTGTATCTCCCTATAGATTCTCCTAAAATTAAGCTTTGGGCAGCGCTTCCTATCACTGCCTATTTTACCAACCAGAGATTCATAATACAATAAGTCTAATCCATCATTTGCCTTTTTCATGACTCATTGAAACTTTTCCCGCCAGAAGTGCGTTATCTACCGGAAACCTCGCCTTCCGTCATCATAGACTTTTCTTCCCTTAACAGAGACAATTCAGGTCACTTGACTCTATGCACTGCCTCTCACCCAAGTGTTATGCTTCACTTTGTGGCCACTGTATATATAAAATAGTCATCTATAGTATTAGACGACTTCGTCTCCTGACTGCTTTCTCAGGTAATATTATATATTATTGCCTGAATACATGGGTTTAGGTGCCCGAGAGCAGGTGACAATTTGCCCGACGCCAGGAGGGCAAATTGTCTCCTGCTGCGAGGGCACATAAACCCATGTATTCAGGCAATAATATTTTTATTACATGCCTCTTCACAGTTAATGCTATATGACATTTAGTTACAAGCAGGGCATTTTCAAACAATTTTACCATTATCGACCAGCATCAAACAGATTTTAACGAAAGTCAAAATAGCAGTGCGCGCATGGATATTTTACATCTAGCGTTAAGCGTCCACTTTGACGTCGAAAACATCGAAAGGCTTCACTGGCCCGGGTAACCATGGAAACCGGTCAGTACATCGTTCACCGGCCCGCTAACATCCCGGATGTTCCTATTCAAAATCAATGCACTGATTTGCATTCACCTCGAGGCATGTAATAAAACAGACATACACAACATACAGACAGACAGACGACAGACAGACAGACAGACAGACAGACAGACAGACAGACAGACGGACATCGATACGACATTAGCTCACATGTGTAAACACGTGAGGCAAAAAGAGAGGTGCGACAAGAACGGGCAATAAACATCTCTTCCTTGCTCTGAATGACCTAATGTACATACGGGGTACTGAGTAGCTCCCTAGCCGGGTCTGTTACCAGGTGTTCAGTGCTTCATTAATACATTATTTGCGCTTCGATGTTGTACATGAAACGAATCGAAATGAGACTTTGACATTTAAATCTACCTTCAATTTGTTTTGAGACTCTAAGGTAATGTGAGCGGTATGTGTAGTACAGTCCTGCATTGACGATACAGTTGTCGGCGATGTCAGAGCTAGAATGCTAGTGGCGGCAGAGTGTTTGATCCGATTGACCTCTTTCAGGTCATCAGTCCCTTTACCATTAATTGGTACGAATACTTAGATACAGTGGAATCTGAACACCTGAATACAGTTGGTACTGTTCACGTTGATAAGTATCGACAGACAGGAGCCGTACAATATCTCAAAGCGATAACTTTTACGGCCAGATACAAATCATTGCAAAGCCTGACTGATTGCAATTGCAAGGGGGTTTATACAAATTTATAAATACCTCATTAAATATCATATTGGGGAGGCTTGACACATCAGCATAGCGCAGCATCATAGAACAACACAGTACAGTCAGTACAGCACAGTACAGTACATTTCAGTAGACCACATTACAGTACAATACAGTACATTACATTCCAGCATGGCACAGCACAGAAAAACGCAGTGCAGTACCTGCTTTAATTGAATAATATTACATAAATTTTCACAAGGAAACTTGAACGCGCTCTTTATAATCATTAAAAAACCATGGATAGCAACACAAATGTTTCCATGCAATATTGCTAATCCCCTCTGCTTGTTTGCATCGATCAGTTCCTAACCTTGATGTCAGTAGTATTATGCTCTCTTTTTTATTTCCTCGAAATAATTTGGTCGATTCTATGACTCCATTTCTAATTTATTTTACCTTTATTGTTCGCTGCAGTCCATGAAGATGATGAGCAAAGGTGTTAAACTGTTTTCTCCACCGAGTCTACCCGAACTGTTCAGAACTTGTGAAAGAAAAATATGAGTTCGAGATCAGGAACGACAGAGTTTACAACCATACCTGTGTGAAATTTACAGATTTCACTTTATCAGAGGAGATTGACTCGGGTAGGATACCACTCATATATGTATGTATAATAGGCATGTGTATGACGTGTAGATAGGTGTGTAAATAGGTAGGTTGTCATACATGTGTGTGCAAACAGGCAGGCATTCACGTTTGCATGTTTGTGTTGTCTATTCGTTTGTTGTTGTCGTTGTTGTTGTTGTTACCTAGACTCTCCACAGCCGCTGTGCCTTGTTTTGTGCGCGCCAACGATGGGCCTGCATTCGAAGGCTACGCTGTGCAGCTGTGATCACGCACTGCCAGACACAGCAACTGTCGGTTTTTGCAAGTATATAAATATTCATAAGGGTAGTGATGTCAACAGAAACAACTATCTAACTGGGCGAACATAATATATACTAGTAGCTGGTAGACCTATATACGCGGTAAGTTTTTATTTTTATTTTTTATTTTATTTGGCGATGGTACTTGTCGTTTTTTATTTTTAACGGATGTGTGCAAATCTATAAAGTACCCGGATCAGGCAGAAATCCGACCGGTCGCTTGCAAGAACGTCCAGACCCTGGGATTCGCGTCGCGTATCTGAAGGGCGCGCGCGTGTTACAATAGGGAAGATCGCGAATCGCAGGGTCTCTGCCAGACTAGTTGTTACCTTGTTGTTGTGTTGTTGTTGTTGAATGTGGGTATGATCGAAATGCGAATGCAAAAAGAACCTCAAACCGTACAAGTTCTTAGTTAAAAGTTTCTGGCAACTCACCAGATGCCTCCTTCACGATGAGAGATTTGACTTGAGTGTACAGAGTATATCGCGTGTTGTCATAAGAACACCGGATAGAAATTCAATTTCTTTTGTAAATCTAATCATGGCAGTCTTCCTGAAGGAGGAAACCCGTGACTACTTTAAACGCTTTGTTTTAAATCTACGCTTCCGGTTGCAGCTGCTCTTTTATTTCGGCCATAAGTACTGTAACACTTACACTTTGGAGGACTTCTACGCTCTATCGACCGCTTGAATAGTTACAGTTCCACTAATTGTTTTATATAATCTTAATAAATTGATGAGCGTTTTCTGGTGTAAAGTTGGATGAGTTGACTTCACTTATAACTGCATTTTACGGTGTAGCTTAGTAGTATTGACGCGTTTGTGCTATGTGGCGGATGGATATAATTTGACATTATTTTTCGACCCATGTCCCCAGATCTAGATTTCAACATCCAACCTTACAGCTGAAGACATGGCTCAGATATAAACGATAATTTGCTCTTAAGGTCAACAGAGTGAAAAAATGTGGCCATGCCCTGGCCAAAGTGTGTACAACACTTCCACTCAGGTAAGATACAAAAAGTGATACATTAGATGTGTTAGATGTGAGAAGTATCCATTGTTTTATGAAACAGTGTGCAATGGCAAAAAAGCTTTGGGTCATAAAAATTATATGGAGACATACATTTGAAATCAGAGCTATGGTTTATTTAAGGCGTTTGAAGGATTGTTTTACCCAGCCATAGAGTGGATTGTATATAAAACGTTTAATTTATTGTCGATTGAATTTCTTTATATCTTGTTCCGCTCTGGTAATACCTACGACAAAGCCTTGTAAAATGTTTAAAGGGGAATAGACTGAAGTCTCTCAGTCAACTGAATCATTTAAATGGGGAAAACAGAGAACTCAGGAATAAAACAAGGAAATTACGTGGCATTTCCCGCCAAGTTTGCCCATCGAAGCCAAAAGTGCCAGAATATGCCTACTCAAGAAAAAAAGCTGTTATTTTAGCGCAAACGCTGATAAAAGCGGTATGATAGGGGAAGACAGCAAAGACTAACACTGAAAGAGCCTGACGTCCGCAGCGGCTCTCAATGTCCTCCTTTCAGATGTGTATTTTGCATGGAGATCGTCACAATGACATGGCTTCAATTTAATTTTTAGGAAAAAATTTTAACGACATTTTGCATTGATTTTGTTCAGGGACGATATTCCGTCTCCTCTCGTATGGATGTTTTTATACATAGCTCAAGTCCTTCAACCGCGACACACCTTGTACATTTAGGAATTTTAGCACCTACGACTAAATTCAACATCGGACTAATTATAAGCCCTAAGATCGGATTTTAAACGCACGTAGGTAGTGCTTGTGATTCCCATCAAGAACGACTGTATTTAGATTTCTATCTTGAGTTAATTTACTATTAGAACTATAAAGTTACTGCATATGAATCAGTCGCATTAATTGATATTCATATGAATGTGCCGTTATAGTCGCGCAAGTGGCTAAATGAGAACACAGCGCAGGTTCAATATGCTACGCAAGTTACTAGAAGTATATCTAACTAAATTTATGTGCTCCGCCATGTTTGTTCGTTTTTTGCTTATAAAAAAAACTATGGAAATCCGGTCACGACATGTGACATGCGATCTGCGACTTCAAAACTGCGACTTGCGTCCTGCGAGTTTGGAACATGCGATCTGCGACTTTGGCATTTAGACCTAGGTGTAACCTGCGACTTCACAACAGCGACCTGCGTCCTGCGTGTTTGTCAAACTACGACCTGCGACTTCACAACTGCGATGTAAAATAGTAATAAAGAGAAAGTAACTCCACACATCAGCCATCTCGTCTTGTATGTGCTTTGGTGTGTTTAGTGTCTGTGTGATTTTGCTGTTAGTGTGTTGATCTCTTGTTTTTCTAGCAGGACAACTAGAATATTATGTTTGGATCGTTTTGTGTATATTTGTTTCTTGCCTCGTTCCAAATGCTGTGGACTTTGGCCAGTATCAGTATATCGCTAATGTTTGGATTTCGATAAATCTTGCATTAAGGCTGGGTGGTGTGCATGGTCACCGAATCGAAGTACAACAACCACAGAATACTTCTTTAGGCCTAAACTAGGTCATTTCGATCTGTGAAATAGCCAACACTTTAGGAAACAACGTATAAACAACATGCTTGTTGAAGTAGGCCTATCAAAACCAATTTTATTCATGAAAATCGGTGATCAGTTGAGCATTGTCCCTTTGAAACCGGACTTTGAAAGCAACCGAACAACACGTAGGCCAACACAGCTGTATCATCGAAGCTCATCTCTTTCCTAAATGACACCACCTATCACTGATATTACTAGTGACCGCTTTTCATACTCTCAATAAACACCAAATACCTAAAATCATGGATCAGGTCGTGATCTTGCAGGTTGCAGTTTCAAACTCGCAGGTAGCAGCTAGGCCAGAGCACCCGAAAGTCGCAGGTTGCAGTTTTGAAGTCGCAGGTCGCATGTCGCATGTCGTGACCTAGACTTGGTTCAAGTCTGTGATTTGCAAATGTTTGAGTGGAGTGAACGCAATGATTTATATTTTGCTTTCATGTGAAACGCGCGCGTGAGTGGACGCGATGAGTAGGTTGAACCACCGTCCCTCCACCCACCGGTCTGGAAACAGCTCCTGTTTCTTTGTTCCGATGCGCGTTACGGGTAAACATATCAATTACAAAAAATCCGTGAATCTCTGACACCTTAAAGGTGACAAGTACGTGAATTTGCATGAAAAATATGCTAATTTTAACCAAAATGACCAGAATACACTGCGCTATTCACTACAGCGATTTTGCTGAATAAACTTGTCGATATTGTAACACAAACGTTTCGATATTGAGGTGGGAGCCTCAAGGTTCTTTCACATTTTTATACATAAAAATTCATTTCTTTTCAAAGCTGTTGCGTACTCTTTTGGCCTCCAAAACAGATTGAGCTTGCAAGGAATCGCCGCTAGACAACTGTACGCGATTGTACCCCTAAGTCTTAAAACGGATAAACAAAGACACAAACAAAATCACTAGCCCAAAATCCTCGTTTCGACGAAAAAACATCAAAATAAGTGTCTCACCATTCGTAAAATATCGTAAATTTAATGTTCAATGACTGAAATATGCTGAGTGGGATTAGATTCAAACATGGAAGGGAGGAAAAAACTTCGTGACCGAAGAACCAACGTGCGCTATCAAAGTTTCAAAATGGCGTCGCGGCAAGCTCAACAGCATTCCGAAACATAGAAAGCATAAATTTCGAGTAATGTTTGAATGAAAATCGATTCTAGAAAATAAACTTTTAGGAAGGTATACACCTCGCAAGTCAAAATTCACGGGGAATTTTACGGGTTGACTGGCAATTTTCGTTGTTCAAAAAACGCGGGTCGACGTATGGTGGCCGCCATCTTGATTTTTAACAACAAATGCATCGTCGAAAACTCGGGCGTTTTCTACAACAGAACAGAGTAAACGACAAAAAAACGCATACTACCAATTTTAAAATCCCCATCGCTGATTGATCACGCCAAATTCGTTTCGATTTATTCTTATTTCTACAAGTGAAAGGGGGGAAAACTTTCGTACTATAAGGTGCCTCTTCCTACCTAGCGAGGTCAAATTTGGTGGGCGAAAATTCGACGGAAAAACACGGAAAATCATAGACGAAAATCTAAAAAGAAATAACTATCAATAAACACACTTTCTCTGTTGTAGCAGAAATCCTGGCTATGGTAACAAAGTTACCCGAGGAGCAAAGACATGACAATAAATAAAAATACTCCGCACCGCAAGATGTTGCCAAACGCTACTGATGGCGTCCCCAAGCAAGCATTTACATCCGTAACGCGCTTCGTACCAACGGTAGAGCAATTAACACCTTTAAACAATAGCACACGTGTCGCGTTTCCAGACCGGTGGGTGGAGGGAAGGTGGTTGAACGCTATACAGCGGAGTTTCACCCGGAATCCGGCAGAAACTAACTCACTACTGCGCAGACTCAAACGTGACGCATTCAATCGCTGGGAAAACCTGGCGTGAGCTGCCAAAGTCCGGATAGGTTTGTACGAAATAGGAGAGACACAATAGAAACTATTATAAATGATTTTATTTTTTTAAAATTCACCGACTTGAACCAAGTCTAGTCGTGACCGGATTTCCATAAGAACAATACGAAATCTGCAAAGTATTATTCTTAACACTCTATTAATAACACATATCCATAAGTTTTATTTCCATTTCTTCATCGACGCAAACTATCGTTATCATCACGCCTATAAATAGAAAAAGAGAGAAAACTGTGCTGCAGCATATGAACGAGGACAAGCGAAGAATCCTTGGATTGAATTTGAAGACGACCGGCGCGGCGTACGGTCAGTCTGGTCTCCTGACCCATTTCTACAGCTGGCTGCGCCACTCATGAGAATAGGGTCAGGTATATTGGCTAATGTAAGCATTGCTGTCATTGGTCCATAGTTCGAGCGCAGTGATTGCATTGAATTTATTTCCACCTTTGAGTTACCTTCAACTTTATATTCGTTTGCCTATGGAGTAATTTTAATTCATGTTTTGCAGAACCAAGCATCCTCTGTCGACATTTTATGAAAAACGAAAAATTACGTATTCATTAGTCACTACATGCGGAAAGGAGTGATAGTCTGTTACGTCTGACAAAACAAAAACATGGACAATAATCGTCATTTTACCATTAAATGCCATCATAGAAGTACAAAGTCGGAGACTTACAAGTGAAGCCGTGCAGATAACTTGTACGTTCGATGTTTTGTCGTCTTGTTTCAAAATGAGCGCCACTACAGATGTGCTGATTACATGATCTTGTCAGGTGACTGTGCTCATGCAGTCAAAATTTTGAATAAAATGGCGGCCCAAGCGTAACCCATTCTTTACTCTATTTTCGTGAGCAGCGCTGCAAGCAGGAGAAATGGACAGGGGGACCAGACGAGATCGACGTTCACATTTAGAAGAGCGCCCTCTGTGTCCATGGAGCGCTGTTTTGCAGCTTTGGCAGTACAGTTGCTGTTGCAATAACAATGATGGCACAATACGTCCCTTATTAAACACAATGGATTTTTATCATGGTTAAAACTACCAATTTACGTCTAACTTTCTGACAGATTAAACAAAAAACTATTCCTGCCCGGATCTGACACAACCTGTGTAATCTGTTTTCATCAGAAGGCACTTAAAACTAGGTGTTTAATAATGTATATTGCAAGTAACAAGTAGTACCATTTTATTCCTGCTGACTATTGATCATGAACCATCACTATGATTAACAGTGTAAGCGTAGCCTGTGTATCGGACATAACATTTTTAACTTTAACCTCTCGCGCGACAGCAAAGGCTAAGCCATATTAGCAATGACTTTGTTAATCATAAACCAACGCTGACAGAAAAGTCACCTCGGTTCAAACGCTTAGGCCATAAAAGACATTGACAATTATAACATTATAATACAACAACATTTACCAGATATGTTAGACTTTGGCTGAAGCAAAATACCATTCTTAATTTAGCTTTTGTTTTATAATACATATTTAGGTCTCAAAGGCACTTCTCATCAACAGAGATAACAATACAAATTCAGTCTTGGTTGTAGGTTTGTCTACGTCAATCAGTAAAAAAAGAAAAGGATAGAAAAGCTAACCTGGAGGCGTGTACGTGATCTTTGAACTTTAAAGTATGGTTTACATTGCAAAACTCACAACAGTGTGTAATTTATTTTTCAGTCGTAAAGCAAACCTATAAAGAAGACTACCTTTAGGGATGGACCATTAGACCTTGGGAGGGGGGTGGTCACAATGAAATTGTGAAAATTTTTTTCACTATTGTAAATTTCTGAAATTTTTTTTTTCCAATTGAGATTAGCTGTGCAATTTTTTTTTCAGAGTAAATTTTCAGATTTATAATTTTTTTTTCGTTCCTCGCTGTCTGAAGATAAAGAGGGCAAATATGTGCACCACAAGCGGCCACGCAAGCGGTCACTGGGAAGAGGTCAGGGGTGTCCCCCTGCTGCTGTTGGAGCTTTTGAAAAATAGAGATTAAAATGGTGTTATTTGGTGGCACTTGGGGAGTATTTTTGCGGGGGGAGGTCAGGAGGGGGTGTCGCCCCTCTGCCGTTGGAGCTTTTGAAAAATAGAGATTAAAATGGTGTTATTTGGTGGCAATTGGGGAGTATTTTTGCGGGGGGGGGGTGGTCAGGAGGGGATGTACCCCTCCTGCCGTTGGAGCTTTTGAAAAATAGAGATTAAAATGGTGTTATTTGGTGGCACTTGGGGAGTATTTTTTCCGGGGGAGGTCAGGAGGAGGTGTCCCCCTCCTGCCGTTGGAGCTTTTGAAAAATAGAGATAAAAATGGTGTTATTTGGTGGCACTTGGGGAGTATTTTTGAGGGGGGAGGTCAGGAGGGCTGTTGGAGCTTTTGAAAAATAGAGATAAAATGACGTTATTTGGTGGCACTTTGGGAGCATTTTTTTCGGATTACACATCTTCCTCTGAAACACGGTCTTCTTGCTCCTCAGTAGCTTCGTATAGTTTTGAAAATTGACTATTTTGGTTCCTGGCTTCCCTTTCTACTGCGTGGTGAAATGCCTACATTCACCCCACGAAACATCATGCATATCTCATGATTACAATTGATTTTGACAAGCTGAGAAGCTAAAATAAGCTAAATAATAGAGTGAAATTTGCATATTTGTGTTTTTAGAGCAATTGTTGCCCTTTTTGATCAAAACATCGATTTCTCTGTAGCAGCATGTCCAAATTGATTGGATGTGTATAGATGTGTTGAAATTTCAATATTTGTCTTTTTGGGCAATTTATGCCATTCATGGTCAAAAAATCTGTATTCTCTGAAAGGGCTTGTCCAATTTCTTTGAAATTTGCTACACAAAAACGATTAACCATGCAGATTTATTCAGTATTTGCTATTGAGAAACTTTCAAAGTTCAACCCTTTTATGTGTTTTTGTGTTGGGATTTGTTGGATAGATGGCATTCTACGTAGTGTATTGTTGAATGTTAAAACGTGTTGCTGTTGTTATTTGAGGCTGTTTTTTTGAGAAAAAAGAATTGAAAATGCCTTTTTAAAAGCAAAATAATACATAATGACTTGATATGTTGTTTTATCATTATTGACGTGTTTCTACTTGTTCACCCATTCTTGCATTCATCATTGTAATAAAATGCTGTGAAAAAAATGAAACTGATGTGGCCTGCATCTGTTTACCTTGATCTTAAAAGGCAAATACAACTTTCTGTCTTGACAACCATACCATAGTTTCAATGTTTTACCTAGTGTACCTGCTTGGTTTGTACGCAGGAAACAAGTAGAAAACAGGCTCTATAATTTCATAATTTTCAAGTGATCAGAATACAAAAGTCCTGAAAAGATAAGATAATCACAACTTCCAGTAAAAGGGATACAGTCACTCTAAGTCTAAATGTATAAATTAAAATTAAAAATGTGCCAGGAGGATGTATTAAAAATACAGAAAGTTGCTTACTGTCGGTAAAATCTAAAAAATTCAAAATTTTAAAGACTTTTGCAGATTTTTTTTACGCCTTTGTCTTCTTATTTATTTTTTTTTATTTTGCAAACTAGTTTGAAGATTTTTTTTTCCTAACTTTCTGCTCTGAACATTTTTTTTTTCTGTTTTTGACCACCCCCCTCCCAAGATCTAATGGTCCGTCCCTTATTAGTTGTCACTGTGTGTACATTAGTCTTGGGTGCTTGTTGTACTGGTCCAGTTCTCTTTAAACATTAGCGTCAGGGCTACATTTGTACCACTTTTTAATACTCTCAAATCCACCAGGCTACATGTCGGCAACAATGGCGACACGTGCTAACCCTTACTAACTAGCATTCATGTCAGATAGGGCACTGCAACGGTCACTTCGTGTCAGATATGGCTAAAATTTGAATGTAGTTTTACTGATGACCATTTATATATCGCATTAGTAGCTGATAAACACGAAACTCATTTCACGTAGACATGGCATACATAAACGCATGCGCATTAAGATTAATTTAAATTACACCCTTATGACCATTTATATATGATCCATATCACTTGAAGATCGTATAGGTTGGTGATAAACACGAACCTGCTATCAGATAGACATGGCATACATAAACGCATTTACACACAAACATTGACACTAATGTAAACTACACCCTAGTGGGGATTCCCCGAACCGACATCACAGACTGTAAATAGAAAGATGTACTCCCTCCCTTTCCACAAACTATAACATCGTTTTACACGATGGAGAGACAGATATTCTATATATATTATATTATTATACAGACCCATGATCTCAACATGCGACCATAAGGCGTTCAAATCTATTTTACCCTGGATCATTTATAGAACGATTTGTCATACTCCAAAAGCCATAAACTACAGTCACCCTTTGTGTTACCACAATGCTTCAATTGATAAGCACTGGTTGAAAGAATAAGCGACGTATTACAACGCACGTTTGTCAACCTTCTGACGGAAAACCCGGCCTTAGGCTAGTAGTTTATACGACTGATTGCCATAGGCAGTGACATACCTCCGTTGGCAAGCCCACAGTGAGCAGTTGTTAGTTGTAAGACGCTCACTATACAGGTCTGTTAACATTGGCTAAGACAACAATATTTTAGACAACCAACCGCTTTTTCTTTATCGGCTGAAGTTTCAAGACAAACTCAAAAACACCAAGCGCACTTGTGAGGCGTCATAATATTAAAAACTAAACAATTGTTTGATATTACGGTCCTTCTGAAATAGATTGTTCAACCAAATTTGATTTTTTTAAAGTAGACTGCCAGCCCTTCGATATTAAGTTTTTATGTCGGTTACTTTGTACGTTCTAGATATGTCATTTTTTTCGTTGTGTATAATGTAAGTGCAAGGCGTTTTAACAACACGCACAGATATATCGATGATCTGATCAGTCTAGACAATCCAGACATATCAAATTACTTACATCATATTTACCCTGATGAGTTGGATATCAAAGAAACAACAGAGGGTAGGAACTCTGCTTCATATCTTGATCTGTTCCTACAAGTGGGTACTAATGGGCTACACACTAAGCTGTATGACAAAAGGGATGATTTCGATTTTGAAATCATAAATTATCCCCACTTGTCAAGTAATATTCCATCTGCACCTGCTTATGGTGTGTACGTGTCTCAACTTCTCAGGTATTGTAGGGCTTGTGATTCCTACACTGATTTTCAACTGAGACACAGCTCATTGGCATCAAAATTACTGAGACAAGGATACACAACAAAAGACTCGTTAGGACTTTCAAAAAGTTCTACGGTCGATATGACGACATTGTGGCCAAATATGACACCTCGGTCACACAAATGATTAACGACAGCATTCCCGGCTCTGACTTATTACAGTGATTCATATCCTGTATCTTTTCATACAATATTTAGACAATTTTGGGACCAATCCTGACGGGTGTAGCATGCTAGCAGGGTACGCTTACCCATTCCGGACACATGGTACCACCACTAATTATCAGTGGTTCAGGATGGTCCTACTTAAATTTGTAAATCACAATTGTCCCATGGACCTGGTAATATATTACCTTGAATGGAAATGATTATTGGACTAGTTTAATGTCATATTTAAAAGCTTAGGCCACATAATGATGCGACGTCGACTGTGACCCGAGATATAATAGTGAGCAATGACTTCAACAATAATTCCTTTTAACTACTGAAGATATTAATGTATAATATTCATAATCGAATAACTGATAATGTGCAGTAAAATCTACATCGATTCATACATAACCAGAGCGAACACAGCAGAATAATAGGACGTGCAGTACCTATCGTCATGATTTAATATTGTTGTCACCTCAGTGTTATAGTTTATTTTAATTACAGCCAAAAGTTCTGCCATAAGAATTTATCGGGGCATGCATGATACGACAACACACCCCTTGCTCGACTGATATAAGTCAAAAAACAAACTATCCTGCATCAACACTTCATATCGAATGAGACACTCAGAATACAACTAGCATTGTGTCAGCACGTTGTTTATTAGCTCAACCCGGTAATAAACAACGTGCTGTACATTGCGTTACAGCTACATCACGATCAAAATTTGTCCCGTGACCACAGACTGTTTTGATGTTGATGTTCGTCTTACTTTGACAATTTTTAGTGGTCTTTAGTTTGTAAACTTATTTGTGACACAAAGTTAATTGAAAACCTTCTTGTATGTGTAAATATAATCGCAGAGCTGGTAAACTAGGCAGAATATGTGTGGATCGATGTATTCTGAGTGTCTCATTGTTTCACAAAATATTGCTACAAAACCAATGACAGTTTGACACAGCGCGCTCTAGTGTTACTGGAAGCTATTCTTTGTCAACCAGATATGAACTGAAAATGCTCACGTGTTTCATACAGTTATGTGTAAATTTGAACCTTTGCCACATGTTTGCAACTTCATTAAAAGTATTATGATCAACATAATGAACAATAATCACCGCTGATTAATTCTCAAAGGTCATGAAGTATACAAATATGTAATTAGCTGAAATAAAAATATTAAAGTTCTTTGACTGCTGTCATTTATATAGCAAGTGTAATTACCGTTGGCCAAGTCCTTCAAGCCATATATGCCGAGCTGTGAAAGCTCATTAGATATGCAAATTGTAAATTAGCTGACATGAAAATGTGAAATGACTTTCGATATTGTTTTAACCAGGTATAATCATCAATGTTGTCATGTTTTGCCAACTTTGATCAAGTAAATTCCAGTATATATCCTAATAAGCAAAGTTCATTAAATATGTAAATTAGGAATTGACTTAAGTAAAAATGCTTAATGATTGTCAATAATGTTTTATCATGGTATCTGCAATATATGTAGCAAGTTTTGTCAACTTTGGTAAAGTCAATTCAGATATATATCTCTAATTAGGAAAGTTCATTAAACATGCAAATTAGGAATTTGCTGAAGAGAAATGATTAATGACTTTCAATAATATTGTATTACAGTGTCTGAAATGTACATAGCAAGTTACATCAATTTTGATCAAGTCAATTCAGATGAATACCCTAAGTATGAAAATTCATTTAATATGCAAATTAGGAATTGGCTGAAGTAAAAATAGCGTCAATGACACTGTAGCTCCCATCCTGGACTATTTAGTGTTTGTGCTCTGGTCAGATATTTGAACATGTGTGAAAGGGATAAAGTGCATGAAGTGAAAATACTTAAATAAAATGTACTGGAGACAGTGAAATATGTTTAATGTAATTATTCAGAATATAAAATGGAAAAAATACAGAATTAGATATATCGAATACTGTGATACAACCATTAACTCAACAAGTCATTTACAATTACATAGTCCCCACTTGTAATAGGAGTACTAGTCTTGATGGGGCAGGGAAATGTGGTCATTAAGAAGTATCATTTGAGTGTATATGTTGAGATCTATGGGCACATAGGTCTATGTCGTTGTTCCCAATTTGAAACACATGAGGCATGTCTAAGTTACGGTTCTAAATCGGAAAAAAGATCAGACCTCTAGCAGTATTGGCCAGCCAAGAAATACATATGCGCATTATAAATGAGGTACAAGATGTGACATCTTAAGGTCTAATATCCTATCAAAATTGGAGGGTATAGAACTTGTGGTTACTGAAATATGCATATATATGTATAATCAAGGTCAAAGGTCATCAAGGTCACATGACATTTTCAAAAAAAAAAAATTATATTCCTAATTAATCCCTATATGCCAAAAAATCAGATCTCTAGCTCTATTCGCTTACCCAGAATTAGATGTGTACATAATTAATGAGGTGAGCGTGTGCTGTCATAAGGTGTCCCATCCTACTAAATACAAAGGATATAGCACTTGTGGTTACTTATTTATTGACATAAACATATATTTTAGGTAAAAGGTCATCAGGGTCACATGACATTTGGTCAAAAAATTTCTCTCCTATAGTTATCCCTATATACCAAAAATCAGACATCCAGCTCTATTGGCTCGCTCAGAATGAGATATGCGCATAATTATTGAGGTACAGTATGTGGCGTCATAACGTGTCCCATCATACCAAACATGAAGGGTGTAGCACTTGTGGTTACCGAGTTATGGAAAAATATGTATATTTGAGGTCAAAGGTCACCGAGGTCACGTGACATTTTGTCAAAAAATTGTATTGCTAAGTTATCCCTATATACCAAAAACCAGACCTCTAGCTCTATTGGCTCGCTCAAAATTAGATATGCACATAATTAATGAGGTACAATATGTGGCGTCATAAGGTGTTTCATCATACCATACATGAAGGGTGTAGCACTTGTGGTTACTGAGTTATGGACAAATACGTATATTTGAGGTCAAAGGTCACCGAGGTCACGTGACATTTTGTCAAAAAATTGAATTGCTAAGTTATCCCTATATACCAAAAATCAGACCTCTAGCTCTATTGGCTCGCTCAGAATGAGATATGCGCATAATTAATGAGGTACAATATGTGGCGTCATAAGCTGTCCCATCATACCATACATGAAGGCTGTAGCACTTGTGGTTACTGAGTTATGGACAAATATGTATATTTGAGGTCAAAGGTCACCGAGGTCACGTGACATTTTGTCAAAAAAATTGTATTGCTAAGTTATCCCTATATACCAAAAATCAGACCTCTAGCTCTATTGGCGCGCTCAAAATTAGATATGCGCATAATTAATGAGGTGCAATATGTGGCGTCATAAGCTGTCCCATCATACCATACATGAAGGCTGTAGCACTTGTGGTTACTGAGTTATGGACAAATATGTATATTTGAGGTCAAAGGTCACCGAGGTCACGTGACATTTTGTCAAAAAAATTATATTGCTAAATTATCCCTATATACCAAAATCAGACCTCTAGCTCTATTGGCTGGCTCAGAATTAGATATGTGCATAATTAATGAGGTACAATATGTGGCGTCATAAGCTGTCCCATCATACCATACATGAAGGGCGTAGCACTTGGGGTTACTTAGTTATGGCCATATATGTATATTTGAGGTCAAAGGTCATTGGGGTCACAGACATTTTGTCAAAAAAATTGTATTGCCAAATTATACCTATATACCAAAAATCAGACCTCTAGCTCTATTTGCTGGCTCACAATTAGATATGCACATAATTAATAAGGTACAGGATGTGATGTCATAAGGTCTCCCATCATACCAAATATGAAGGGTGTAGCACTTGTGGTTACTGAGTTATGGACATATACTCATATTTAAGGTCAAAGGTCATAGAGATCACATGACATTTTGTCAAAAAATTTGTATTGCTAAGTTATCCCTATATACTTATTTTCACTTTGTTTAGTGTGATTAGATATTATTTTAGCTGAAAAAGGGTCCAGGGAAAGTAAGGAAATCCAGTATTCCACAGTGTAACAATTGGCTGAAAATATAAAATTTCTTTCAGTCTCTAGAATCCGAAACCGAATCCGAAACCGAATCCGAAACCGAGTCTAATTTCAGCATCGTCTAGCCAGAGTGTAACGTGGGGATAGCGCCCTCAAACCACAGATACCGGCTTCCCATAGACTACCATGTATCAGAAAAATTAAAACTGTGATAACTTCATTAATATGCAAGCCACGCCCACCAAAACCTTTTCAGTTCTAGCCATTTGAATTCTGAAGATGTCTACCAAATTTGACTGAAATACGTTCAGCCGTTTTTGAGAAAATGGACCAACAGACAGACAGACAGACAGACACACAGACAGACAGACACACAGACAGACAGACAGACAGACAGACATCGCTGCGACATATGCCCACGTGTATGAACACGTGAGCAAAAAAACTACAAACTGTGATTATCAGTGGTGTACAAAAGAACTGATTTTCTCAATGCTTCATGACTAAGTTGTTAAAAGCATCGAGACAGCGAAGCGTGCGTGCATAATAGAAATGAGTGTGACAAGCAATCTCTAATTAATCTAACGTTTTCGAATTGCCGACAACTTCTGCTTACTCGTCAGTTTGACACCGAAATGTGTATGAAAAGTCAATATGCTCAAGTACAGAGTGGTTTGTTTGGTACACGCATCATTGGAGTATAAAATGTCTTTTGTATAAAAAGTCAAGGACAGCCAAGTTTAAAGGATAGTGATTTCAAATTTGCAGGATAGCCTATGTAACGAAAATAGAGAGCCACGCAAGGAACGGGTAATATGCATCAGATTATGTTCCTTGCTCTGAATGACCTAAAGCACAAGGGGGGAGGGGGGGGCTCCGAGTTGTTCCCTAGCCAAGTCTGATACAAGATGTATAGTGCTTCTTGATTACGTTATACGCGCTTGGATGCTGCATTAAAAAACTACGTGCATTTTGATAGGAGACTATGGGGCAGCGTGAACGATATTAGTAGAGTAGTCATCTATTGATGGCACTGTGTCAGAGCTAGCATGATTATGGTGGCAGAGTATTTGATCCGATTGACCTTTTTGAGGTCAGCTCACCCTTTATCAGTACGGATACTGAGATACAGAGATACACCTGCATTTAGTTGGTAGTGTGCGAGTAGATATGTACCGCCAGACTGGCGCCGTCCAACATCGTAAAGAGATAAATTTAGGAGTTAAGGCCGCATACAGACCGTTTTCTAGCCAGGCTGATTAAAATTTCAAGGGGGTTTATACAACTTTATAAATACCTTGCTGTATATCATAACAGGGAAAGGCTTGACTCTAATGCCTCGGAGGGAATTCACGAAAAACAGGTCATTTTGATCATAATCGCATAGTAACTGTTAATGAACTGGGCAGAACTCATGCGAATCAACGTATACTGAGGAGTCTTTTCATAGCAATAACTTTACTATAAATCAATGACAGTTTGAGACAACCTTTGTATCCCACATTGCTAATGTACTCTGTCAATAGATCTACAAATCATGATTATCAATATGGTTTACTACAGCATCACAATTATCAAGGACGCATAACTTGGTTGTGAAGAGTAAATGCCTGTTAAAAAATCTGCCCGGGCGTTTGACACCTAGCGCTGCCGTTATGAGTGTGACAAGCACAACCCTGGTAACGGTCTCTAATCAAACTTTTGTTTTAAAATTATTTCATGCCTACTTCCTCGTCTCAAAGAAAATTATAGGTGTGTATGGAAAATCGATATGCTGAATTATAAAATGCTTTTGTCGGTACATGCATTATTGAAGCACAACAATCTTATTATTGCATAAAAAAGTCAAAGACAACACATTTCAAAGGCAACTTGTTTCAATAAGAACGGCACAAGCAACGAAACTAGAGAGCCACTGACTGAAAAATAGACAACTACTTCTTGTCCTGAATAACGTAATTTCCCTACATGGTTAGGGTTTTCCCCAAGTTCAGTCTGTACTTACCAGTCAAGTCTTGCATGAATTCAACCTTCATTTTTGTCTCTTCACAACCCATCTATTGACATTACAATCCGCAGAGCGTCATTGCACAAAAGGGAATTGAAAATGACGATTTACAAATTTAGTTGAAGAAACATTCTGGGGCAATGCTAACGTTATCTGTTGTATTTTAATCTGCGGATAACTGATGTGGCGATGATAAGAATGACGGTGTTGTGTTTAGCCCGATTGACCTCGTTCAGGTCACCGGTCTGTTCACCCATTATGAGTACGGATACTAAGATACAGAGGAATTTGAACACCTGAAAAGAGTTAGTAGTGTCAACGTAAATAAGTATCATCGGATTGGAGCCGTCAGCATCGTAAAGTGATATATGTGGAGCTATTATGTCGTTATACAGGCCTGATAAGGGTCACGGTTTAACTTGAAGTTTAGAGATAATATGTCACATACGAGTAGTGATTCAGGTTATTTGTGAGATTGCATATAAATTGTTCAAGTTAGTTATTAGAGTCATTTTTCGTGTATTTGTGACCATCTTCGTGTAAAAATTTAGGAGAGGCAAACGCAATATATAAACCTGAGACTTACTATTTGCTTCGCTTACAGCCCTTCTGCGCAAACTCATAAGTTTGCTAGTGATAATAATTGTGCTAACGAAACAAATACTCCCGTGTGTGTGTGTCTGTGTCTGTCTATCTGTCTGCCTGCGTGATTGCTATCTCGTGCCCTCTTTGATTGTTGTTTCGACATTGGCTATATATCAATAAAAATATCAGAAACGTAATGCTCATTAACATGATTAAATTAACCGACTGGATACAATTACTCTTATTTTGCGATGATATTTGGGGTGTTGGCATTTCAGGTATTTCATGATGCTCATTTGCTTTGAGATTTAAGGTAGCGCTAAAGGCTATTTTTGCACCAATTCTTTTTTCAGATTTAATGTCAAGTTTCTAGTGTTAGAATCAAGATATTTAGTTCAAATTTTCAGGATAACTCCCTCAGTTTATACTTTCTCCAAATAATATAAAAACTGTATATTTGTAGCCATGATTATGAAATATGACACCAATCAATATCAAAATTATATTTTTCATATTTTTTTTACGTATTTGAATTTAATAATTGGATAGTATTACTATTCCCAAATTAGTTATAAATATGTTGACATTATTAATTGTAAGATTTGTACGGCAGGATTTGTAAATAAAATTTGTTTTTAAGATTTACATGGGTTTACATATCAAAAAATTAATAAAAATTCTTTCAAATTTCAAAATATGATTTTTCAAAAAGTACTTCAAATACAGGAAAAATGTGCCCCACAAATCTTATCTGTAACTTTGTTAATAGGCTTTAAGAATTCCATGTCCATATCTCATTTCAAAGGTTGGATTAAATTGGTATAAAATTATGTAGGAAAACTGTTATTCTGTCAAAAATGTTGAAACAAGCCATATTTGCACCCCTCTTTTGAAGTCACAGAGTAGTCTTTTGGTTAATCTCACTTTTTGACACCTCTTTGACACTCAAAGAATCTAAAAATGCATTTTCAATAGCAGTCACGCATTCTGAATGCAAGCATTGCCTTGTCAAACTTTCCTGAAAAACAGTAAAAAATGACTTTCCCTTTTGAAACATTTTTTAAAAGGTAGGGGACCTCTACTTTAGTTAATACACTAAGGACTCCCCAATTTCCTCTTATTTTGTCAGTTTTTCAGAAGTTTCTACGGGCTATAACTCTGCAATGCCTATGACCCAAATGTCTCGGTTTATTTATTCCACAGAGAATGTTGACTACTTTTATGTTTTAATAGTTTTATTGAAGTTTATAACGGATGCTCTAGCCTTTACCGCTACCTTAACCCTTTCACCCCCAGTTCCCTGTATACAGGTCCAACTTTACCATAGAAAACAATGGATTTGGGACAAACCATGGTGGTGAAAGGGTTAAGGTAGTACGCGTCTCAAAAGCGAAAGACAAACTTTAGCTCACACTTTCCTTGGACCATTAGCCATTGACATTGAAAGTCAGGAAAAAATCGGGGGTCCTCATGCAAATATTGATTCTAGATACGAAATGTTACGTTCAAAATGGTCGCCATTCCTGTAAAACCCCACAAGAGATAGATCAGAAAAGAATTGTAAAAAAGAAGAGTCACAATGCCTGTCTTTGAGGCTCACTCTACAATTAAAAACTTCGGATGAAAGACGCCTACATTCAGCAGATATTCACTGAACAAGAAACTCTGCATCATCTGCGTTTCACAGAAAGGCCGTAGTGAAGATACAGGAAAATAGAACACAGACTGGCGCGGAATGACCCTATAAATTTTGTGTTAGACAAATTTGATGTTTTGGAATGAAAAAAAACAAGGAGAATATTAGGTGTAGACCATATACGGAGACTCCCAAGAACTTTGTAACAATATCATCTGGAAGTGAGAGTAACCTTATGTTAGACAATATTCAAATCCACTTTTACTATAGTTATTACATGCTTCGATGTGAGTGCAAATCAGTGCATCGATTTGAATAGGAACATCCGGGATGTTAGCGGGCCGATGAACGATGTACTGATCCGTTTCCATGGTTACCCGGTCCAGTGAAGCCGTTCGACGTTTTCGACGTCATAGTAGACGCTTAAAACTAGATGTAAAGTATCCATCTGCGCACTGCTATTTTGACTTTCGTTTGATGCTGGTCCATAATGGTAAAATTGTTTGAAAATGCCCTGCATGTAACTAAATATTATATAGCATCAACTGTGAAGAGGCATGTAATAAAAATATTATTGCCTGAATACATGGGTTATGTGCTCTCGCAGCAGGAGACAATTTCCCCTCCTGGCGTCGGGCAAATTGCCATCTGCTCTCGGGCACATAAACCCATGTATTCCGGCAATAATATGTAGTATTGCCAGCCTGAATTTTACCATAGTCTAATCTATAGCCGATTTTAATTGACTTAAGCTGTAAATATCTAAATCGCTATACGCATCAAGTCACAGTGCCCGTGTTACAGCCTGGGAGTCTGTGTGTGTTTAAGCTGGTCATCACATATAATCTAATTTTCACTAACATGAACTCTTACTAGGGCTAATTCTATCAGTTGACAAGTAGAAAATACACCGTCCGATACTATGAAAAGCTATTTAGACGCTGCTCCTATATACTGAGACTACATTCTCATACTCTATCACGATTTAACAAAAGATTATTTAAACGAATTGTCTTTCCAATTCATTTGATAACAATGACAGCGATATATTGTGTACTTGATGATGATGATGATGATGATGATGATGATGATGATGATGATGATGATGATGATGATGATGATGATGATGATGATGATGATGATGATAGTAGTGGTGGAGGTGATAATGATCATACCGCGGCTGTAGTGATTTAAAGGAGGGGAGACTGATGAAGAAATGTTTGGAGGCACAAGATTGACAGATTGATAACAAGATCGATTAAAGTGGAGATGTCCGAATTTATTTTTATTTCTTCTACAGTTGTATTAATAATTATATCAGACCATATCACATGAGTGGACGGTTTCAAGAAACCCAGAACAAATCGCATCCAACCCTCTGATGCACAATGACACTTCATCAGCAAACGATTATTTAATAAAAATTAAAATATATTGTACAGGTACTTAATATCAATGCCCTGCGTCAAGATGAAGCCATTTCCCAAAATTTAAAAATGACCCGATGACACTTTCGTACGATTTGCCCTGCAGCTAAGATTATCAAAAAACACACACGTCACAAATCAATAACGTAGCTGCTTTTCATACCAACTGTACGAAGTTAATAATTTACTAAGGCCTCTGTCACGAGTTCTACAGCTCTGAGACAGTTCAGTTTTGTTCGTGTCTTTCACTCCGACCTTCCAAGGTTATCCCTAATCAGCGTTACGTCATCCTCTGAGGCCTCAGACATCGTTGACTTTGATTTTCACAGATCCAGAGTCGTCATGGCAAGCTCTGACCGAAAACCGAGTACTTCTGACGGGAGGGGGAGCGAATGTGTGGAACGGACGGGTGGTAATGGCGGCCGACGGGTCAGTACAACGACAACGAAGACCAAACAGTAAGCTCTACATACTCCAATTTGTAAGCTATAGAAGGGCAATGCACAATGCATAGTTATAGCGTCACAAATAGCCTCAATTTATAATTGCAGGAGAAAATTTCACAACAACTACACGGCTGTGAAAAAAAGCCGCGTACAACACTCAGCTTATAAATGGAGCTGTAGTACTGTGTAAGACAACCAACACTAATAACCAGTTTGCCTCGAGCTTTCACATGTGATGTGACACGCCCGCCCTCTGTAGTTCGACGTGAAGAGAACAGATGTGTAAGATTTTACCCAACCTCTCAAAAATTGCATTGCCAATGATCATAATATTAGCATGACCAAGCGCCTCACGGCGACAAAATAATTCGCAGTTGGTGTGCAATAGGCAAGTTAAATCTAAAGATTTTCCTATTTTAATAATAGGGTAAAGTAATAGAATCTGTTCCCTTCATCCTAGAACTGTGTACGTTCAGTGTATCATTCAACTCGCCACAATTCAAGGCTTCAAATTAAAACATTTTGAAAGTTAAAAGCTTATGAATTTTCAAGACATTGGTTAGGCACAATTTTCACTTTTTGATATATATGTGAACATTTATTGATTAATTACCTTTCTTGAAAGCTAGGTGCATTGAAGGAATGGAATGACACATTCAACTGTTTTATATCGGACGAATATATGAGTTAGCCCATATTCCTATTATCTTACTCATGAAAACCACAGCATGTACATGGACAATAACAGGGCTCGAAATTAACTTTTTACCTTGGTAGCCCTCTTGGGCTAACATTTTCTGAAGTTGGTAGCCCAGTGACAATGTCTGGTAGTCCATGAATATTTGGTTTAGGGATACTTTGCTCGTCCGAGTATAAGCCCCCGGTTCAAAAACAAACAGCGGTAAAACCAGGGGCTTCTACTCAAGAAACCCTATGTTATGTGTCACGAACTTAATTTATGCTTATTTTTGTACATTTTTAACACTTTCTATCACTTTCTAAATCGGCTTATACATATACAAAGAAATTGTAACTTTAGTAAAGAAAAACAGAAAAAGATAGTCTCATGATCTTTATGAACTGGCATGCCTTGTTACACCCGAGTCTCTCTGTACAGAACGTAATACATTGATACTGATCGACAACCATAGGTAAAAGACAGCGAAACTCAGCCATGATTTCCAAGCTTAACTGACACAGTGTTTTATATTACTATTTCAAATCAAACTGATTACACAATCTCTTGACATAGAAGTGAAAGTTTTGTGCAATTTTAGCATCAAATCCCAAAAACTTGACACAGGTATACGTCTTGTATGCTGCCGATCAACAGCGTAGTGTGAACTGGCATGCAAAGACTGCACACGGAAAAGCAACTCAACATTCTAGTATCAAACGCTCTGCATCTTGTGAAAACAACAACATAGCAGTGAAAATTGTAATAGTCACCAGAAAAAACTCTTCACAGATGAAAGGAAAATTGCTTCAAACAAATGAAACTGCATGTTGACTGCATTTAGCTCGTCCAAAAGTGACGGACATCGCACGCCGTATTTCATGTCCCAGGCTTTGGTAGTCCGTGTGGGCTACCATTTCATGGACTTTGGTAGTCCCAGGGAAAAGTTGGTAGTCTGTGGACGCGGGACTACCACTATTTCGAGCCCTGAATAAGACTTTTGATCTAATCGCTTTTGACTTACACAGCTTTATATAGATGTACGCAATGTGTCACAAATTCTTGTAACCAAATAGTTGTTCTAACATTTTTGGGAAATTTAGAAAATACGTCATTTCCAGTTGACATTGATGATCAGGTAGATAGATCAGTTAATGTATTTGAGTGTTTGTATTACTATTAAGTTACTGTGAGCTTCGTCCACAATTACCATTATTCAGCGAACGGATAAAATGTTGCCCAGTGCATTGAACACAGCAAAAAATGAAAAAGCCTGAAACTTGAAACCTTGAAATGTGTAAAGGTTTGCCGTATTTGCCGCTGTAAAATTTCATTCTCACAGACCTCGGAAACATTTTGACCTCCAAGTGTAACGTTTTAACAATCACATATGTGATTACGCATGCCTAAAGCAAATATGATAGAGTGGACGATGTAATTTGACCCATCTGGGTTATCTCTCTTCAATGTTTGGAAGTTCAATGCTGGTAAAATAAGACTGTGAGGATGATAAATCTCATTCTGAGAAATAACATTAATGTGATCTGTTGATTTAATTAATAGACGATTTTAATGTCATAATAGTTCTTTTATAAATTATGTACCACTCTTTAGCAGCTGTGATACATTAGAGCCGCTGAGCAATTGATATGCTTGTCAAGGAACACGCAAAGATGAGTAAACTATATTTCAAGTTTGCACACAAATGTTTATGATACCAAATGTATGAATGTA
>NC_091930.1:31080570-31083070 GCF_041260155.1 Ptychodera flava
GATTTAGTACACGGGTCTCATATGCTACTTGCAAGAAATGATTAGATTTTAGTCAGTGTGGCTTGCATATTAATGAAGTTATGCAATATTGTTTTTTTCCGTACAATGGTTTCCCTATGGAGACGGTAATGATAGTGTAGACATATATCAAGAAATACCGCACAAAATTTCATAAAAAACTTTTCACAGATGACAATCTAAGAACATTATGCTGATACTGTGAGTGTCATGTCAATTATCTTCTCATTTGCATATTTAATTAACGTTTGTTATTAGTGTCATAACTCTGAAATTCCTGCACCAAACTTGATGATACTTGCAACAAATATTGATCTGATATATATCTAATTATACTAAGAAACATTAGGCAGTGTCAAGTTAATAAATAACTCATTTGCATATTTTAAAAAGGTTTGTAATTAGTCATATAACTCCGATATAACTTCACCAAATGTGATGAAATCTGCTGCAGATACTGATCCGACTGATATCTAACTATAGTGAAAAGCATTTAGTAGTATGAAATTAATTAAGGGTTCATTTGCATATTTAATTAACTTTGTAATTAGGTATATAACTCTGAAATTACGGCACCCAAGTCAATGAAATTGGGTACAGATATTGTTGTCATAAATATCTAATTGTACTGACAAGCATTTGGCAGTGTCAAGTTACCAAATAGGTCATTTGCATATTCTATGAAGTTTTGTAATTAGTGATATAACTCCAAAATAACTGCACCAAATGTGATGAAATCTGCTGTAGATACTGATCCGACAGATATCTAATTGTGGTTAATAGCATTTAGTTGTGTGAAGTTAATTAAGGGCCCATTGCATATTTAATGAACTTTGTAATTAGTCATAGTACTCCAAAATTACAGCGTTAAATCTGATTAAACTTGCTACAGATGTTGATCTGATCAATATCAAATTGTACTGAGAAGCATTGAGCAGTATCAAGTTAATAATTAGCTCATTTGCATATTTCATGAAGTCTTATAATTAGTCATATAACTCCGAAATAACTGCATCAAATGTGATGAAAACTGCTGCACATACTGATACCACAGATATGTAACTGTGTTGTAAAGCATTTAGTAGCGTAAAGTTAATTAAGGGTTCATTTGCATATTTAATAAACTTAGTAATTAGGTATATAACTGAAATTTCGGCACCAAAATTTTGTGAAACATGGTACAGATATTGATTTGATAAATATTTAATTTTGCTATGAATCATTGAACAGTGTCAAGTTAATTTAGGATTTATTTGCATATTTAATGAACTTTGTAATTAGTGATATTACTCTAAAATTACAGCATTAAATTAAATAAAACGTGCTACAAATGTTGATCTGATGGATATCTAATT
This sequence comes from Ptychodera flava, assembly GCF_041260155.1. NCBI lineage: Eukaryota > Metazoa > Hemichordata > Enteropneusta > Ptychoderidae > Ptychodera > Ptychodera flava. The sequence goes on from NC_091930.1 coordinate 31,081,944, forward strand.
GTCCCATATAGCATTTAGCAGTGTCAAGTTAATTAAAAGCTCATTTGCATATCAAATAAAGTTTTGTTATCAGTGATTAAACTCTGAGAGTACTGTGCGAAATTGAAAAAACCTGCTACATATAGTGATAACATATATCTCATTGTTCTGTGAAGCGTACTACTATTAATGAACCTGGTGTAAAACACGTGAGCATATTCAGTTCATATCTGGTACTGTATTGATTATGATTATTTGTGATCTATGCACTTGTGCATGTACGCATATGAAAGGTTGGACAATTGGAGGGGTTACTGCTGAATTGTTTGACTGGTTTGGTAATTGATTGATGATTGATTGATTGAATGATCGATTGATTGATTGATTCATTGATTGATTGATGTTGGGATATCATACTGCTGATTTACTAAGTACAGGTTTTTTTTTGTTTGCTTGCAAAATAAAAAAAATCATACGTAAAACTGATTCCCCGTGATATTTGAGTAATATACGTCATACTTTTAAATCACTAAAATAGCTTGTTTAACATGTGATATATGGCAAATTATGTTATTTTGTTGGACGGCTGGCAGCCATATTTGATTTCTGCAAATTAGACATATTTCCAAAGGGTAGATTTGAGCAGAGAAAACTTCTGTTGCAATGTGTGATGGGTCTGACCCCTTTTGGCTGTGTGACCGCTGTGTTTTGTGCCAGATGAGCTTGACACAGTTTTCAGCGACCGTTGGTACCGCACTGTAGGCTCTGCTTATAACCAAATTTGAAATTAGAAAAGGACGCACATACTGTTTTGTTGTGGCTTTCTATCAATTTGATAATCACAGCCTTTGTATATATCTTGGTTTTTTTCTGAAAGCTGCAGAAATAATATGAATTAGCGTTACAGTATGCTAGAAATAATTCATTGTGTGCCAATCTGTTGCAGACAAATCGGATGATCATAAAATCAAGCACGGATCAAGATTTTCTCCTCTGCGGCGAGGGGGAGTAAAGCAACAGCGTCAACGACGTAAGAAACATTTTGAATTTCTTTGATTTAAAATATGTACCATTCATAAGACTGTAAATGAAAACTTAAATTTGTAGACGTTCTTCATTAAGGACAGGGCTTTGAGTTTCAGGCAATG